>NC_041020.1:40316126-40619156 GCF_004193775.1 Glycine soja
TGGCCACTACAACCAAAATGTCCACTACGTAACCAATAAATAAACTTAATATGCATCTTTTAGCAAGTACTTTTCCTGGCATATACATGATGTGGCAAAAATAAAGTATAAGCATGAAAAAATAAATAGTTTAATTAATTATATTAAATTTATGAAAACATTCTAGATAATTTTTTTAAATAATTATTATAAAATTATGTATGAAAATATATAATTGAATGATAATATAATTGTATTTTAGTTAAATTGTTAAAACTAAATATAACATATTTGTAGAGACTTAAAATATAATTAAATAAAACTATATAAATATAATGAGATGTGTGAATAATGTATACAAAATATTATTAATGAAAAATAAGACTAAGTATTGGGAGTTTTCAAATTAGGTAAGTATTATTAACCAGATCAATTTAGAGATATTTTTCATATACTAAAACAAGTTATAAGTTAATAAGTTATGAAATTTTATAGTCATTCATACTTTACATTACTAGTATTTTATTTACATATTGTTCTTATCACAAAATATTAACATATTTATATTTAAGAGAATATATAATGTATTTAACTATGCACAATTAAGGGTTTTTTTTAAGTCAACAATTAAGGTCTTGGTAATCATAAAATATAGCAATTAGATTTCTTTAGAAAATCATTACAAATGTATAAAGAACCTATAATTAGTTTACTGATATAGTACTAATATTGAGCCAAATTAAAGGTATATACATAAACAAAGTTACAATGGCCTTTTACTTTATTGAAGTGACGGAATAGAAAGACAGTGAGCCCCTTGAGTAACACAAAGCAAGAAGGATAAGAGACCAAGTTGTACCTTATCCAAAAGTGGTGTGTGCCGTATGTATGGGATGTTTTTCATGCATTGTTTAGGGAAAGCCAACCTATTCGTACCACATATGTAAGAAAGAAATTCTGGTGCACAACACAAAGTAGGAGTATCTCTCTCTATCTATACCTTGTCTTTTTCTTTGAAATTTGAGCTGTGATGCGGGTCCTCAATTTTTCTTAACATTTTCAGCACCATACCCATGCCTTGCCATCACTCCTCAACACAACTCAATCTCCCCTACCTCATATTATTCCTCACTTGGTCAGTGCTATGTCGGGTGATTTTCAGATACCCCCTCTTGATGTGAATTCTGAGCATTCAGATCCAACACTTTGATTAGGTTAGTTAGGAGTATTTATCAACAAGGTAGACTAGCTGCTAGGGAGTTCCTCCTCTTCCCAATAAACTGATTAAAGTGGCATTGCCATCATTTGGATTTCATTTTACTACAGTATTTCTTTTGCTTGATCAATATATTGGGTGCCTGCCTTGTGCTAGTAATTATGTCACTAAAGTGTGTGTTTAGACATGACACAATCAATTTTCGGACAAAAAAATCATGGTGTCACCATAAATTTTGAGAAGCAATTATATATTGGGATGGTCATATTTTTTTTCACGATGTTGCTACCCAAAGACACACTAAAGCAACTATTCTAATAACAATTGACACATTTAAAGAGTCTTCCATTCAAGCTAGCTATGGTTTCGGTTCAATTCTCATATTTATATTTTAGATAAAATAAATACATACATATTACTTTACATATATATATATATATATATATATATATATATATATATACATTTGATTCAATCACTGTAATTAGAATTTTTAATTTTCTAGTAAGATTTCGAAATATTTTACATGTTTCAGTCCTTTGAGTTAATTATGAAATTAATCCTCGATCTGAAACTTAATCACTTTACATGTATATATAATTTATCTTATTGATTTTTTATTAATAATTATGTAATTTACAATTTCTTTTTTAAGATGCATCCTCAATTTTGTTATATTGAATGATAGTAGTATATTGAAAAAGGCAAGGCATCCCCACCTATATGATTATGTAGCAACAAAGTATGTGTACTATGGTACCATCTTCATATACAGCATGTGCTTTATACAAGGATCTATTCCTTTTGCTATGCTAGATACGATAACAGAGGTACAACAAACTTTGCTTGATTTTCTTTCTTTGCCGCTCTGTCCAATGCTCTGGGCTGTTGAGTGGATGCACCCCTTTTTTTTTCTCGGTCTTTTGCTTTCTCTTGCTCGCTCCGTAACTGAAGGTATCTTTATCTCCCCTCTTTTTCCATACCCTATCAATAGATCTTCGAGCACCAATCAAAACCTCTCCTTTTTTTTCCCCTTATGAGGGAAAGCAGATTTAACATAGATACAGCTTTAGTTCCCAATTGAATGACTTCGACAAGTTTATGATATTTACTAGACATAAATACTAATTTTCACATTGTAATCCCAAACCCATTTAAACTGACATTCTCTTTGACGCATGCATGGATAGCTAGTTGTTGATGTTGTTTCAATCACCATCCGTGACTACATCAACTGATTTTCAGTGGGGATGTCTAGGGAATTTATGTGCCAACTTTAATGACAATCATAAATGCAAATTTAGGAAATGGGGGATCTCTTGCCTCAAATAGCTTGGCATTGGGGGGGTTGCAGATTGGAGTCAATTTGTTGGTCACATCTCACAACCATCCTCTCCTAGATTTCAATTGAATTTAATTGACATGTACAAGGCACATGATGGGCTATGGCCAAATCAAATCAGTGCATGTGAGCCCCGAATATCACGTGCATGGTGGATTTTGGGAGAGTTTAAAGTCATTGTTTTTTTTTATAGATAAGAATAAAAGCCAATAAAGGAATGTCATAACTCATTTTTATTCAACCAATTGAATTAGACTTGTATAAAGTCATTGTTGGAAACAATTTTTTTTCTACAGTGAATTAAGATATTGCATAATAGTTCAGTGAGTGTGGGTTATTCCCTTTGTTGGTAATGGAAAACATGTGTCCCCACTTTGATGCTTGTGTCGTGGTATTATCTGAATGGGTTTGCATTGCACCAGTTGCATCGTCTTCTTGGTTATAGAAGTTTATTCCCTGCGGTTGGGCCGTATCATTTTATGTAAAGGATTTTCAGGAGTTGCTTCCTGCACCTCAAAATTTGCTTCCTACACAAATCCAGAATGTTTTATTTTTACCTTTCCGATTGGCCAATCCGAAATGTAAAATGTAAAAGGTGTAATCAATTCAAAATGTAATTTTACATTTCAAATTAGCTAATCAAGAAGGTAAAAAAGGTACATAAAGTGATTTTAAGGTGCCGAAAACTACTACCAGGATTTTTCTCTTCATCTGCAGACATGAAGTAGGTGAGTATTCATTTTAACAAAAATGCATGTATGGCTGGACCCAAGTGTTGGTTGGCTGAATGAAGAAAATTGTTCTTTTAATTGTCAGGAATTGTTATTCTCACCTCTCAATTGTTATTTTCATCCCCCACATGTGTCAAAAAAATATATTCCAAAAATACCCTTTTAACAAAATTATAATTGTATTGTTAAAATTGTACAACAGAATTATATTTACGTTAAAAATGAGGTGAGGCATTTGATAATTAAAGCAAGAGACTAGTTAATATGAGAAAATGAAGTGAGCCATTTGATAATTGTCACATAAGAATGGATCAAGTAATTCCCTTAATTAGCATGTGGTTTAGTTAGAAACTTCAACTCCTAAGCATTTTTTTATTATCGCTAATAACAATTTGTAACATGTTTGTGTAGAGGTGTCAAATGTTTGTGATAGCATTTTTTATTATTATTGTTTTTGAGCTGAGACCGTAAAAGATCCATTTTTATTTTCGTCTAAGTTTCATTCCTCTTCATTTTTTTCAAGACTAGACTGAATAGGTTAGGAATGATTTTTTCGTGGACCCTAAAAAATGCTTTGCTAACAGATAGGCCCAATTAAGATCAGGGTGGGGCATGAATGTTTCTTGGTGGTTGCTCTGTACATCATCCTCTTTTTTTTAATAGGTAGTTTAAAATAACTTTTATTTAGACTAGATTTTTTTCGAAATTAACTCTTCCTAATTTTTATTTTGAAAGTGATTTTCATATTTTCTTTGAGAAATTTAATAAGTAAATCATTTCTCAAATTAAAATTCCAAAAGACAGTTTAATACATTTTAGAATAATTTGTAAACTGCTTATAAAAGTTTTAAATGTGATAAAGTCTTGGATGGAAGTTTAATTCCATAGCTGGCTTTGAAGATTGAAGCTTGAGAGAGTACCTCAAAATCTCACCAATATCCTAATTACATGATTAAAAATAAACATTTCTACAATTAAATTTCTAAAAGATAATTTTAGATTTTACGGAAAAAAAATTATTCTAATTTCTTAGGGAAAACGTCTATTTCCTTTTTCAATGTGAATTTCATAATACTATTTCAGTCCTTTTTAAAAGAAATAAATTTTAGTGTATTTTACACTAAAACTTATTTCTTATAAAAAAACAATAAAAAAACACCGGAGGTAGTAAATTCTAAAATTAACTTTGCAAAAGTCGTACTTAGTGAATCAGAGCAAGGCCATTTTGATTTGTTCAAGCATCTCATTCTTTTTTCTTTTTTTATAAGCTAAAGATTTATTGTTCAAATCTCATTCTTTATAGACCAAAAAAAACGCCTCAATCTCTAGAGTAGATGTTAGTCAGGTCTAAACACGAGGGCACGATGAGAGGAAAATATGGTGAAATGTCGAAAATAACAGTAGAACAACAACTAAACATTCTAACGTAGGACAACAAATTGCTTCCTTTCATAAGATAAACATTTGAGTTGTAAAGGCAGCATTATACAAGTCATTTTGAATGAAATTATGGCAAATGTGATTCACTCTATGACCAATAATAACCATGCATTAATTCAGTCAACAACCATTTGTATCGTTAATCCTGATAGGCGCCATGATAATTTAATTTTTACCATGAACTACCGTTTCAAAGTTAACTAATTAACTAAATTTAGTTACAATGGACTATTCTTCGAAGCAGCACAACAATGTAGAAGTCAATCCATATATTCAAGAATTTAATAAAAACAAAGAAAAAATCTTTATTTATTTTGATAGATAATGGAATCAAAATATATAATTACAACATATCTATTCACATGCACCAGTTAAGTACTTGGCGAAAATTACAAACATGTAACTCATCATAAAGCTAGTACTAGGTTACAATGCCAAAAACGACAGGACCGTGTTCAAGAAGCAAGCATAGTAAAGAAACAAAAACAACCCTTTAAATTCATCATAAAATATAATTTCAACACGTACATGATAAGACCAATCAAACATGAATAGGAGCCAATATGCCTTGCAATTCACTGCATCATAAATGCCACAATAGAAACCAACACAGAAGAACATAAGGTCACCCCAGAAACAGACAAAGCAAACCCTGCACCAGTCTCCATTTGCGATGTGGGTGCAATTTCTGATTGTGCCACAGTTTTGGTCACGTAAAACGTGCTCAAAACCATTGCTGCAATAAAAAAATGAGCTGCACAGTCTCCAAGTTTTGCCATATTTCCACAGAATATGTTATGTTACTGTGAAAACGTGACCAAAGAGATGACTGAAAAGGATTGAACTGGTTTGGAATTTTGAGTTGTTCAATGACACAGTCAAGAGTTGAGTTTATATATATAGAACTTGTTAGGGGTATTAGGTATATGTTAAAAAAGGCCATCTGTGTCAAGTTGGTAAGTGGTACATTAAATCATTAACCATTCTCGATTACTATGATGTCGTTTAGATTAAGGCTTTTGAGTCCCCACTAGACTAATTAAAGCTAGTCGATGCAAGGTGGTATTGTGTCCTCAATGAGCTTCTTACGTTACAGTTTCAGGAGAAATCTGGCACCCAACATTTATGATACACCAGCTAAGATTGGATTTCTTAAACTCTGTCTGCAGAAGTTGTCAATTTTTTTTTCATTGAAAGAATAAAAAATTTATAATAACTCATAAATTTTGTTGAATCAATTAAGAGAAGTTTTCAATTTGGACATATGATTCCTGAATAGTCGATTAAAGGAAAAAAATTATTTACCTTGATTAAATTATCTCGTAAATTTCTTTTTAAATCAATGATGCATATTATATCTTTATATTTTCGTTTTACACATTGCTCAATTTAATTAGAATAGTTAAATCCCAAATGTAAAAGGCGTTAATATTTACTTGGCAGGCTATCTTTTCTTTAATTAATTGTAGCTGGTAGGAAATCATTTTCGGGCCAGCTTAAGTGCCCTTGACATAGCAACGATACCAAGACTTTTAGAGAGGACAAATCTACGGTGCAAATACGATGTCTTTGTTGCTTCATAAAGAGAATAGTCTAGAATTCTAGCTTCATTTGGCAATTGAGGAGGATACAATAGAGTGATGGAAAGCATCACACCAATCAAGATTATTTTTTATTGACTCTTGAGTACGAGACATGTGTAGCTATTTTAGAAATGTAAGAAATATAAAAAGGACGGAACTAAATCTAGATCGTTTTGAACGATGTATGTCAGACATCAGAGTCGACGATAAATCCAAGTAATAAATATAATCTGGTGACAAGTAAATTCAATTGCTTATGTTGAATGTAATTCGTTTTTCTAATTGATTAACCAAATAGAGAAATCAAACAGGGACATTATTTTGACGTTGAAATGAGGATGTGTTTCTCACTTGTGCAACAAAATATGTCTGTCCTAAATCATTCGCATTATACATTGTTCATATATCAATGAGCGTATCAATAAAGACGTTAGCTATGTGGTTATTGCTTCCTTCACTTTCATTATTGTTTTTTCTGCGCCTCATTGCATTCCGGAGGCACTTTCACTATTGTTTCTTGTTATGTCCCATTGCATTCCATAATTAAAAAGTTTTAGCCTTGCTATGTCTATGTCTGAAATGTTAGATTGGCTGAGTTCTCATTTGATTTTGGGCTTACTCTAGCTTGTTCGGCCTAGTCCGAAACAGGGATTTGAATCCTGCACTTCTGTATCTACATCCTACACCCCCACCCCAAGCATCCTTGAAATTACTTAACTATCCTTGATGAGATAACACCTCTTTCCCCAAATCTTAACACCTCCCTCCTTCTGAACTCATTCTACCTTAACATTGAATTCCACAAGAGTCCTACTCCCACAAGCTTCCTCGCCTTCTCTCCATCATACTAAGCAATTCTCTTTCATGAGGGAGCAGCCTTAATATTTGTCAACGCCGCAACTGCACACCTCTGGTGGCTCCACATGAAGTTATATCTCCCCTTCTTTTAAGCTTTTATTTTTGCAAACCAACCATTCCAGAAGACTAATAGTGGAAAGTAAATACATAATAGGTATTCCGGAAGACATTTTTTGCTTATGAAATAGTTATTTTGGAACACAAATTACTAAACATGTTTCTGGAATGGATGTTCCAAAAGCATATTTTATATACTTCGAAATTCCTATTCCATAAGACAATTTGTGTTCCGAAATGACTATTCTGTAAGCAAAAAAGTCTTCTAAAATACCTATTCCAGAGTAATAAATAAAGGTCTTTCAGCAACATGTTTGATGAAGTCGACATGGATATGGATAAAAATGTGGATGATACAATTAAAAATAAAGATTGCAGCAAACTTTTTACAACTACGAAAGTAATTTTATCATGTTATTATTGTGTAATTATTTAATTGTTGATATATTTAATGCTTAAAAGGTGAACTTTGACTAAAATATATTGTATGTTGTTTATGTAGATTTTTCATACTCAAGATGAGTCATTGAAATAAGCTCGAACAATTGCATTTGAGTTGAATTTTGTTTCGAAATACATGTTCCAGAACACCTATTCCAAATCTAAAGACCTTCCTTACTAGAACGCAACCCGCCACCAAAACCAAAACCCAACCCCTCACTAGAAACCAAAAGAAACAAAAGGAACTTACCTTGAATGGCTACATGCAAAGGAAGGAGGGTGCACGAAGAGTCGCAACAAGGAGGGTGCACGAAGAGTCGCAACAAGGAGGGTGCAAGCAAAACAAGGTGACACAGGAGAAGGAAGAGATTCATCGTGGGAAGAACAACAACCTTCACGGGAGGGAGACGCACCGTCACGTGAGCTACCGTCATGGGTAGGAGGGGCATCACGGGGAAAGGGTGTTAGTGTATATGATTTATGAAGAAAGGAGGAGTTAGGGTTGGAAATGTGTTATCTCATTAAGGATAATTTAGTAATTTTAAGATGTTTGGGGGTGTAAGATACAAATATGGAAATGTAGGATTCAAATCCCTCTAGAACAATATCCATCCCAAAAGAAATCTATTAGATTTTTCTAGTCTTATAGCAATGCTTATAAAAACACTAGTTAAAAATTAAAAATTTAAAACTTAATGCTAAATATTTGCTTAATACTAGGTAAATCAATAACAAAATTGTCAAATGAAATGGTTATCTTTATAATTCAACCTTCTTTTTTTCTGTCTTTTAAAGGTTGTTATGTACTCATTTCGTCTTTAATCATAAGACCATTTCAACTAACTCACCTTCCTTAAGAAAAATAGTTAATTTAATTAATAACATTAAACCTATCAATTATTTGTATCATCTTTCCAAAGTTACCTTTTTCTTATCTTTCTATTCACTTAATTACTTCTCATTAATGTTTGGAGAGAGAATAATTAAGTAAGGATATATAGGGGAAAATAATTAATGCATTTAGAAATTAGAAAAAAGATATTATAAAAAGGGACAAACAAATTTTAAAAAAAGGGCTTATAGTTAGGGACAGAGGGAGTAAAAACTACAAAATGCAATAAATTTTCTTGATTCTAATAAAATAATTGTGGAATTTTCTATATTATTATTTTTCTTTCCACTTCACAATAAATATATGTGTAAATCAATTAAAGATTAGAAGATAAGAGTATAATTGATAAAAGAGAAATTATAATATGATCTTGAACTTTGCAAATGATAGATAAATGAGTATTTTTTTTTCAGAAATTTGACAATTAAAAGGAACAAAAAGAATATATCATTCTTTATTCTAATTAATATCAATAATTGTAATTAATGAAATTTCATCTTTTTTTTTAGTGGAAAATTCCATCTTTAATCAAACACTATAAATTTTGTTTTATTTTTCATTAGAAGTTCGTACTAACTTGTTAATATATTAAATTTGTTCCTTTAAGCACACCCTCTAATAACTAAAAATGGTATAGAAAAATAGGAACGAGAAGAACAAGAAATAATAAGCATACAATTAGCAACAGCTATTATAATCTCAATTTGTGTGGGCATATGAATGGGTTCTTGGTTAATTACAACATTCTCTAAGCAAAACATGAGGTTGACAGACCTTATGTTCCTGAGTACAACACGTATGAGATTGACAAACCTTATGTCCCTAAGTACAACACGTACGATGTATATGAGACAAAACCAATGAAGCAAACCCTGAAACCATGCAAGACCATGCATTCACGACCGTTTCGCAAGCTAAGAAAATAGTGGCATTGTCCCAAAATAACTCAAACCCCGTTCATTTAAAGGCCATGAAAGAGCCCCCGTTGCACGTCAGACCTGCAAGCAAAGACAATTAATAAAACAACACACACTTGTATCATCAGCACACCTGCGGGTCTCCAAAACAAGTCACACTTTACTCATCATGGACATGAAGAAGATCACTTGCGCTCTTCTCATTGCCGCCACCTCCGTGAGCGCCGCGGTGGCTGCCACCGAGGTTCCAGCCTCGGCCCCTGGCCCCGGCCCAAGCAGCGGAGCCTCAGCTCCCCTTGTTGGCTCCTTGATTGGTGCCTCTGTCTTGTCTTTCTTTGCCTTGTTCCAGTAAGAGTCACATATATGGCAAGACACTGATGGAAGAAGACTTTATACGTATATGGAATAATAAAGGGTGCTGCAGGGAATAATTAATGAAGAAAATTGCTATAAATGTATATGTATTATATATTGTTATGATAATTTTTTAATGAAATACTAATTTGTTTCGTAATTTTATTTTATCTTCTTTTCTTGTGTACAAATGCTTTCCTTTCTTATGCATCTTAATTACGTATAGTTCAATAGCCTAGAACATATATAGTCTAGCAGCTCAAGATTCAGAAAGAAACATGCAGATTGCAGAGAAATCAGAATATGTTTCCACTTCCAGCCACATATGCATCAATCATCATGAAATAAACATATCATCACCATAAAATATAACCACTGATTATAATTTTCCAATCACTGCTAAACAAATTAAAAAAATAAAAATAAAAAATAAATATTCAGAAAGTGAACTCGTTCAATGTCGCTAATGAGTAATGGCATTACAGTTACATTAGATGTTTACTCTTTACTAAACAGTATTTTGTTCTGAATGAACGATCTTTCATATTAGGAAGAGAGTAATACGAGCTCATTTTACATCATCAAAATGGTATATTAGATCATGGAAACCGATTCTATCAATAATATGCAAAATCAAACCATGTCTTTCTATGCAATGCGATAGTTTTAGAGCAGGCTACTCCATAGTTAGTAGTTGCCATTGATAATTACAAATTACAATCATAATGTAAAATCTGTTTGTATTTGGTTACCAGATAATTAGTAGTTTTAGTACATGCTACTCCATAGTTAGTAGTTGCCATCAATAATCTGTTTTTAGTTGCCATAGTTAGTAGATTGCTAGCATTTTTCCTCAATTTTTTTATATGGTCGTGAAAATTTCGTTGTCCAAATTATTCAAAGAATAGGGAATGATTGCAGCATGATACCAGATAACTGCAAGTGTTGAGCAGAAATCGACGTTAATATGGTCATGAATGCCATCTAACAAATAAACCAAATATATAAAACATCGAGCTCCAAGTGCATGGTTATTTTTTAGTTCGTAAAAGGGGAAGCAAAAAAATTTACACAATCAATGACCCATACACTGCTGGAAAACAAGCACAAATGACTATCCAACCTAACAAGAATAATTTAATTCATTTACTATAACCATTTAACACACCAAGAAAGAACATGTGGCATGCTATCTTCCAGTCTCCAATCTTCAACCAAGCAACAAATCTCGAAAGGAACAAACTCATGTGACATTTGAAATGCACATTTCTTACAACAATGTATAGATTTATGACCAGACCTTAGGTTTCAGGATTAAACTTTTGGGAAGATATGAGGCTTTTTGCTAGCCATATTGCTGTTTCTCTTGATGAGACAGCTTCTTTCCCAAATGGTCTTAGCACCCCAGCAAGCTCTTCGAGTTTATCTTGCTTGAGTAGCTGAGCACATAATTCGAGCAGAGATTCCAGAGCATCAGCTCTTTGCTGGCAGGGACTATCCAACGGAGTCTTGATTGTTTCATCACCATCTACTTCAGTTATTACACTCAATGAAATGCCACTCGGTGCCTGATCAACCTCCACTACATTATCATCTTTATGCGTGGAGCAAAGAATGTGTCCGTTTGCTATGTCATCATCCTTAACTGGAAGTGCATCATTACTAACAGACATTAAGCAGTTCATATGAGGGACCTCTGTATATACATCAGGGTTTTCACTTTTCTTCAAGCGGTTTCCAGATTCAGTGTCATTTTCAACCCTAATAGGATGTACAATAAGTGATGACCTTTCCTCATTGATGGACTTATCTTTATCAGTGCTGCTACTGCCTTCACTGGACATTGTTGATTTACCAGAGTCCTCAAGGTTTGAATCTTCCCTCTGTGCTTCAGCATTATCCAAACCTCCATTGCAAGAAGCATCTTCAACTTCTGCAGTCACCGCATTTATGTCGTCGTCTTCTAATTTATGAAAATGTTTAGCAGCAAATCTTTGTTCTTCATGCAGAGAATCTTGTGTACTCTTTGAAGAGATCTCATTGTTAGTCATTTCCCTTGCAGGTCTACTTTTAAAGTCCTCCTTGCACACACTGCAAATAGTTGATTCAGATGTTGTTGACCCATCTTTTGAGCCACTAATACTAGTAGAAGATTCAACTATGTAGCTGGTAAGATTAGCCATCCTGGTCTCAAGATTGTCTTCTGCACTGGTTGAAATTGTTACCACATCATTAGGAAGATTGCTTATCTGTATATCTGCATTTCCCTCAATTGGATGAATCCGTTCCAAACAATTTACTAAACCTGCTTCTTTGTCCTTATGGTCCTTGCCACCACTAGATTTATTAGGTCTTCTTGCTTTATCCTTTGGATTAACTAGGGGATATACAGGAAGAACATTAGATGATGCATTATGACAGCGTAGAACATAAGGTTGTAAAAGCGGATGCCTTAACAATTCAGCTGCCTGTCAATGAAGAGAAGCATTGTTAGAATCCACCATTCCATCCAAATTAATCACAAAAGACAGGTTCAGTTGAACTCACGGTTGGCCTATGTTCTGGGTTTTTCCTAAGCATGCTCTTGATAAGTTGTTTCCTGTCACACATTTGCCATCTTTCAGTTTTATCATTATACGCAATATAAAACATAAGATGAAAGAAGGGGAAAATATACGATTGCAAGTGCAAAATTTACAGGGGAATTTTGCTTGACTTCAATATAGTTGTATTCACTTTGAGGAAAAATACTTGAATCACCAAAAACACAGGTTAAAAATATATCATGACAATAGAGTGACTGCAATTGGTTTGAGGAAGTTACTTACAGTGTGGAAGAATAAACAATTGGCAGTGGAGAAATGGAGGATCTGTTTATTTTATTGATAAGTCCAGCCATGTCCTGTTTTAGTCATTCACTCGTGTTAAATTATTTTGCTGGTTTAAATATATATTGAAGAATAGATATTATGTTTCCATTTATAAAACTAAATTCCTGCAGATGGTTAAAGTTCTTACTGGAGCACGAAAAGCTGGTTGATGTGCAGCAATCTCAAACATGCAGCAACCTTTACATACAAAGAGATTTCATTCTTAAACAAGGTTTGATACCATATAGCTTTGTCAATTAGAATAAGGTATCCATGAACCTTACCAAGAGACCACATATCAGATTTATACCCATAAGGTATATCAGCGAGGAGCTCAGGACACATGTAATTTGGAGTTCCAACAACCTAGACAAGATATAAGAAGTATGCAAATAAAAAACAACATATCACTGTGTGAATTTATTTAAGTATCATTAACTTTAGCAATAAGAAGTTCAAAGCAAAAAATATAAATATATAGGCAGAAATTTATTTTTTTGGGCTGAACCAGGGTATGTCTCAGCCAAGAGTTAAAGATTAATTCCTTAAGATAATGAGATCCATTTAATTATTTAAGCTGAGAAGCGTCAATTACTGGGCATGACAGTCCATTACCATGGGACAAAAATACAGGTAACTTACTAGAAGGAGGCATTAGATAAAAGCTAACATAGCACGCATGTATCCATACCGAGGAAGCAAGGTCTTCTGCATTAAGTCGCTTTGCAAGACCAAAGTCACCTGTAAGGTTCATGCAATAAATATATTTCTTCAGATAACATAGTTTATGAAAGCCTAAGTTTGAGCTTTCAAGGAATAAATACTACATACCAAGCCGAATGTTGTTGTCTTTGGTGAGGAATATGTTGGAACACTGAAATACATGAAGTTGCATTAATGTAAACATCACAAAGGATTTCTTAAACAATAAAAGCGAATATGCAATACCTTAAGATCTCTGTGGATCACACGATTGGAATGCAAGTAGTCCACAGCTATCAACAACTGAGTCAGCCATTTGCAGACCTTCTGCAGGAGGAATTGGTGATTCAGAGTGGGTAAGGAATACTCATACGAGGAATTACGAGGAAGAGCAGATTAACCATATTAGTTACCTCCTCAGGAAAAAATGACCCTCGGGCTTTCTTTATGTTCTCTGCCCTGCTCCACAAAGAATGCAGGATTCCATGATTAGGACTTCATGTCACTGTTTGTATTTCATCCTATATAGCATTTTTTTTATCATATCCTATTTAGCTATAAATGCATGCATGTAGACTATCTTATATAAAATACAAGACCCGCAGAATCCCAATTACAGTCTAAGTGTATTTCATCTCAAAATTAAACTGCAATGAAGAATATGAATGTCATGCAAAGAACATACAAATAGATATATTAAACTTCTATATGGAAAGGATACTACGGATATTGCAAAAATTCAACACCAATCAACAAGGACCCCTTCCAGATCTCCATAATATGTATTACTTACAAAGCATGTTTATGCCAGAGTTTAAAAAAAGGTTCTTGACCCTTTTCTGACACCTTAATCTTTTAGGCCAAGGATCTGTTATACATCAGAATTAGATTGTGTAGACTAAAATTCAATACTTGTCATCCATCTTATAATTAAAAATCAATATAATAGCTTGATTATCCCATAGAAAAAATTCAGCATAAAGTTTTGGGTAGTTTCAATCCAAGATAGCAATTTTTATAATGTCCACATTACAAGTCCAGTAGGTCTTCACATAAAATAATGTGTAAGGAGTTATGAGAATCATTCTTTTATACTTATTTAATAGCTTACACTTTTGGTTTAACAATTTGAATGTATATATTTAATAAATATTTCCTTTTCTCCCGACATTAATTGAAAAACAATAAGCTCAGATCCTTAATTTATGCAAGAAAGAACCAGTGTTACTAACAGATATTGCTTTACTTACATGTCACCTCCTTCACAATAGCCGGTTATAATGCATATGTGGTCCTCCTACAAAATATAAAATATCAGAAACATGCCTATGAAGTGTGCTAAACATCAGAATAAGCTGATATGTCTAATAAAATTCAAACTTATTTTTTCATCTCTATATAAATGAATGACTGAAATTTAAAATTAAGAAGAAAAAAATGTCTGTACCTTCTCCACCCAAGCATCTTTGTAGTCCACAATATATGGGTTATTCAGTTTTGCAATCAGGTTCATCTGTAATGGAAAGAGGAACTGAGTCACTTTCATGTGGGTAGACAGAAAATAATCATTTGAAATCAGCTTCACACAACCTCTTAGGACTGAAGTCCATGAAATCATTATTAAGAATACTGTTTTTTTTTTTTAAAGGCAAATATATTATGAATACACACTCATATCTACAGAAAACCAATATTAAGATGGCACTTGGCTCAAAAATGAAAATGACATGTCTTATGGTGTTTATAGCATTTAGTGAGCATAATAACATTGACAAAACAAATATCCTCTTCTCTGGAAGTTTGATCAACACTTGAGACAACAGTAATGAGCAGCATATCACCTACCAGATTTCATCAATGAAATTAATTCAATGCAAATTTACTAAAGTCATTGTCTTTGTTTCTGCAGTGGAGATTCAATTACATTATTCAACTAGATATCCAGATGACAGGTTTATTTGTAGTACAAAAGAAGCATAGCCAACAATGGCATATTCCTAGATCATCATGAAAGAGAAATATAAAGATATTGAAAAGCACAAACAAATAGTTAAGTTGGGCTGATTCATGCCATGCAAAAAAAAAAAAAAAAAAAAAAATATATATATATATATATATATATATATATATATATATATATATATATATATATATATATATATTAAAACAAAAGATAAATAAATATTTGCATGATTGACACTTAGGATTCCTCAGGTCGAAGGATTTGTTACACCAACCTCTTGGTGTGCTGTACGTTTGAACTTCTCTGTCTGTTTGGCCAACCTAATCTTTTTCAGCACATACCTACCGAGGATATGAAATTATGAGAATGAGTAACAATCGAAGTTGACAAGCTAACTCTACTCAATTATCTGGATTTTCAACTCCAACAATTAAACACCACCATCTCAAAATAGAAAGGGAAAAAAAATCACAAATTTTCAAACTTTCTCTCTCGGATTGTCCATCATTTAACAGAAAAAAAAAAAAAAAAAAAACAATATCCAACCATCCATGTTCTACAGTTCACCAGGAAAATAATTGAACCTGAAAAGCTAACTAGTAACTACCATGAAAGGTTTCAGGCCTCAACTCCAACAATTGAACACAATAATCCAGAAGAAAAAAAATTATTTTTTCCTCATGGGGTTGTCCATTTTCTCACTGGAAAAACAAATGGATCTTCTATCGGTTAAGGGAAATAGTTAAAGGTGCCATTGACTCACCTCTTTTTCTCGGACTTGTGAAGAACGAGGAAGGCAGAGCCAAAAGCTCCTCTTCCAATTTGCTCTATGACTTCATACTCTTCCATCTTTTTGGACCTGGTGTCACCGTTCTCTGTCTCCATGGAAAATTCCAGAGGCTAGAAGACAAAAGGTGAAGAAGCACTGAAGCAGCAGATCCTGATTTGCTACTACAAACTCAGAAGTGTAAAAGAAAGAGAAAAAATAGATACTTTATGGCAAAGTATGTGTGAGTTTGAATTCTACTACCAACCCTCTCTACCCTTTTTTTCATCCAAATGCTGTAATTGAAGACACACGCTGTAGGCTGAAGGGCATTAATTGGGTATAGCAAATGTATCCTAAGAGAATGAATTTTGGGGACTATTCAATGGGTTGCAGCAACCATATGAAGCGTCTTCACATGAAAGATGAGTAAAGCTACATTCCACAATTATGACACTAAACTACCTCGTCTGAAGACTGAATTGGAGAGAGAGACAGAGAGACAAGAAAGGGTAGACTCAAGTAAAGTAGAATATATCACCACCAAGAAAATTGAAAGGTTGATGACTTAACTTACCCAAAAGAAAGTTTGGAGAGAGAGTGGGGGTGGACAACAAGGTCAAGTAAAGGCTATATACCAATGGCATGGTGTCACATTTATAAATACTTTTTTATGTTTTAATTAAAAACAAATCCTATGACTCTCTAAAAGAAGTATTCAGACCAATAATTATATGTTATCACTAACAAAATTGTCACATTGACAATACCATTTACATACATGTTTTTGTAGAATATTAGTGCTATTCTTGTCGATTAGAGTAACCTTAATTGAAAAACACTTTTATGTGTTGATATTATTGTTGTAGTGGTGAGTGTATCATGGCTACAACCCCACCCCACCCAATGGCTCAAAAAGAAAATGGGGTTGGGAGAAAGGGCGTGGAGGACAGAACTTAAAGGGGAAAAATATGGTATGAAAAACTAAAGAAAAAGGAAAAGTCTTGCTTGCGTTTTCAGATTCATAGGAGATCATTCAAAACAAGGAATGTTCCCAGCTCGCAGTTGTGATGTCACACACCGTGTACCTTAATAAACAAAATCATCAAAATTCAGTCTTGAGCCAATAGGTGTATAAATATACACTACAAAAAGTAAAAAATTAAATAAATAAATAAAAGTTGCGTGGGTTTGTGCTGGCCAACCACCCCGGCTGGTCCAGAGGCATAATTGTGGTTTAATTTAACACCTCCAGCATTCTTAGAGGTCAAGAATTTTTCTATTATTTAATGTTTGATGTAATGATATGATTAGTTTTAAATTAAGTGTTAATGGTGAGTGATAAACATGTTAATTTATGATAAAATGATAGGTCAGCAACTACTTGTTGCAATTATGTACATATTTGTACAAATTAGGTGGTAATCGGGTTTATTTAACCCTAAGAAATGTAGTAATCATTTCTAAGCATGAGCTTAACAACTAACAAGTAAAATTTCAACTGTTAATTTGGTGATCATGATGTCAAATCAAAACCTAATTAGTCTGTTTAACCAACCCGTAAAAGAACGAGGTGCAATGTCATTATTATAGTAGACCGTAGATTATCTGCCACACGATATTGCCATGTAGGTTTTACAACAGTTTATCACAAGAAAGTCAATAATAATAAGATCAAAGGGAAAGAAAGCCGCAAGATTAACATAGTTATAAGTTACCCAAATTAATTAAATCCTAGAGATCCTAAAATTTGGAGCTGACACAAGAACAAGTAATGTCGTTGACCCTCACCTGCGTACGGTTTTTTAAGGTAGAACTTAAAAAAAAAAATAGATACAATTTCTTAATTGCATGTTGAGTATTCTCTCAAAAAAAAAAAGTGCATCCAAGTTATATCTTTTCAGAAATCAAGAAAAAATTAAGAGAACAAATTAAGGGGTCATCCTCCTCTGTTTCCAATTATTGCCTTTTTTTCCTTTCCAAGCTAAATGCTTTCACTCCCATGAAATCCTTTATCCCCATGCTTTAGTTGTCGGAGACAGTAAAAAGTTAATAATGTTACTATCCACAAGGTGCAACACAAGTGGATGTGGTTAATAGCTTAAACCTTATAAGTATAAAACAGAAGTTTGATTCGAGAATAGAGCAGCACTTGTGTGAAAAATAATCGTCCTTTAATTAATACTCTACTTCAAGAGAAAAAAAAAGTTGCAAGTATATAGAACAGCACATTGAATTTTTTTGCATATATTTTAGTTCGGAAGGAATAGAAGTATTTTATCTGGACACCAACCGCTGTTCTCTCATGTGGTGCTCCGAATATTACAATAACCATTGTCCCCGCAAAAGCAACCATGTAGTGTCGGCAGTAATCATTCCCTTGTCTTTGCTATTTACAACTGACCATGAAATCCAAAATTCCATTCAAAAACCTCTTAAACTTTTGATTTGATCGTCAACATAATGAGTATAGGTGATATGAAAACAATAGTGTGCTATGAACTAGGCGTAGACAATGACAATGACAAAGACATGATAACTACGACATATGGTTGACGAACGATTCCCGTTTTAAACAGTTTGTGCTTCACAGCCGAAGGCTATAAAGAACAGTTATTTTGCTAAACAAAATTGTAGTTATATATAAATGTGGATACAGATATGAATCATATGATACAAGGCAAAGGCCTGTACGGGTTTTATTTTCAAACAAGACTCTGCCAGGTATGATATAACTTTATCCTCCAGTTTGTGAATGACTGTATAAAGGGTTTCTGTAAGTACATAAAAACTAGTTTATGTTGTGTTCATGCAGTTGAACTGTTACATCACATGGCTATGATCGTGATTAGTTACCAGTTTGAATAGTAAAATTATCATTCTTGCAGATCTTCTAAAGAAAAATAGGCCATTGATGTGAACGTGAGGAAAACAAAAAAGTGACATGAGGAAGTAAATGAATGCAAAGAAGGTTCTTCTAAAGTGTTCTCTAAAATAAACAAATTGTATCCATACTTAAGTAAATTTCAAAAAACCAAATCTTACACAGTCCTAACACAAGATTTGCTACAAAAAGAATTCCTATACTCCATATAGCATAATATGGGATCATCGATCACCCCAACTTCAGACCGGCCATCTCACTTTAGGCCTGCATAATGAAGCTATTCCCCCCTTTAATGAAATTTGTTAATGCCCTAAGCCAGTTGCCAGCGGTTGTTTTCACTTTTCAAGCCAAAAAATTGCTAGGCGTTTTCAAGATATAGAAAATGTCACAAATCTTACATTTAAATCTAGTGTCCGTTTGGTTTACTGGCATTGTCAATTTCACACACCATGACACGTTTCAGTGTAAAATTTGTGATTGAAATTAATTATAATCACATACAATGATTTAAAATCAATTTTACTCATTTAAAGCCAGCGGAAACTTAACTGTAAGCATATCAGCATTGGTGCTAAATAAACAACAAACATCCATATAAAAAAATTTGGTAAAAGGATACCAATCACTTGCCGTCACAGCAAAGAAATAAAATGGCTCCATCTCAGTAATAACCAGTCACATCGACTTACAAATTGAAAACACCCAAGTAGTTCTGCTAAATACATCAACATTTGATAACTAAAAAACAGGAGCAAACACCATGTCACAGAAACAAATTAACTAGACACATAATTGTATATTTTTACTTTCGCTTTGATTGCTTCGAGTTTTTAGAGGATCTACCAGTCTCCAGCTTTCTCCGTGTAGCTTCAAACTCCTCTTCAGAGGGTTCTGGCGTATCACCACCACCATATTTTGAAACTAGAGATGAGAACATTAAATCAAACTGCCCTTTTCTCTCATTTCGGCGTTGTGCTATGATTGCACATAGATCTGTCTCTGACTGCTTATTTGACCTGTAGAAAACAATGGATCATTCTTAAACTACAGCATAAATAATGCAAACCCTGCTTTATCAACTTACTTTTCCCTCCTCCTCAAAGGATTTGTGGGCGGTTTGATTTCAGATACTTCCTTAGCCCATTTCTGGTAGGCTTTTTTTGCCTTTAGTTCTCCTACAGAATATGGAGAAGAGAAAATAAATAATCATCAACGAAAAAGTTAAACAACCCAAGAATGTAATGGACTCTGTCATGACTGCTCATCTTAGCATGCTGATTCACAGCACTAAAGCTTAAAAGTAAAGTAAGTGCATGATCACCAATTCTCTTATTAACTTGCATTCCCAATCTAACAATCGAAACTCAACATACAACTTTTCCTGCAGAGAAACTTAAAATCTAGAGCAAATGTCTGGCTAAAACCTTGGTTAACAAAATGTAGTTAATATCTTTACCTGAAGCTATAGCCTCATCGAGAATATCCTTGAATCGGTGTGAATCAAGTTTAGGATCTGAACAAAGCATTGAACAAAAAAGCCTGCAAAGGGAGATAACTCCTGATATCAAGCTCAACCTTTTCAAATACGGCTCATGCGCATCTCAAATTCACAATGCTTTCTTACCTATTCATGTTACCCTTGCACTTCTTGTACAAATCAATCAAATCATTTTTCTCTGAGTCAGATCCCCGATAGTTTGCTTCAAACTCCTCAATATCAGCTTCAGTCACCTGTAGCACATTTTAAGCACCACATAAATGAACACAAATATACCACAATGGATTAGAAAACAGAATACCATATATCATATATTAAAACAAATACCTTCTTGTACATTGTTCTAAAGAACTCTTGAAGATTCTGAACAACATCTCCAGCAAGGTCCTGATTTTAAAAAAAAAATGAAGAGTTGTTGTAGATGTCAAGGACATGTGGCTAAAGTATCCTGAATGCTACCCTTACAGCATTTAACATTTTTTAAGTAATTATAAGCATTCAGTAGAGAAAACCTAGCATCTTTGAAAAATTCATTAGTAAGACCCAAGAATATTATAAGAGGATACTTTCCTCTAATAACAGTTATAGAACATAAGAATCTCAACTCTAATTCTTTAATATAATTTTTACACTCACCTTGCATCCGTCTCAATCTCAATTTTGTTTCCTAATTGCATATATCACTTTGTCTCTCTTTCTTTCATATTTCTCCCCTCCCTTCAAGGTGTATGCACCCTAATTGGGTGTGAAAGAACCATTTTTGTAAGGATATACTTGGTATCTAGACATTTCCAAATATGAATTCAATTTATCATGTTTTCATTGATTCGCCAGCAAGAGCAATAGCCTTGTCTTACTAAATAAGGTCAACTACATAAATCACACAATAGAATTAGAGTCTTATTTGGAAAAAAAAACTTCTCTACAAACACTCAAGGAGAAGAAATAAAAAGGTAAATGAATTCAGCTTTTCCCAGAAGTTAAAGTCAAATTCAGCTGTTTTTTGTAGAAGTTCTCTCATCTAATTTTTCCAATTTTAACTTATGGAAGAAAAAAAGAGTCAATTTTATCTTGTTATTTTCTTTTCCTATAAATAGTTAAATACTAATTGAGAAATTTATCCAATCAAAGCCTAATCATCAGCAACAACACATGAAGAAAAAAAAAAGTGGCACTCACAGCATCATCAACACAACCAGTCTGATCATAGAGAGCTCGCTTCTCTTCATCCCCGAGAATCGATATCACTTTTTGCAGTTGCTGGAATTTCTCCTTAGCTTCCTGCAACAACACAAGAAACTAATCAATTACAAGTGTCAACACCTAAAATATATTCTAGTGAAAAGACCATGATGGCATATTCAGGAGATATAAAAGGTTGGTTGGGTGGTTAAGAAGGAGGGAAAGGTTGCGGATTCGATCCCTCCTATTAAAAAAAAAAAAAAACTAGCAATTAACATTTGTCAATATAAAAAATGATGGCATATTCGGCTAGAAGAATGACCTCATCATCACCAGGGTTCTTATCGGGGTGAAGCCGCAACGCCAACTTGTAGTACGCCTTCTTTATTTCCTGCTGAGACGCCGTTCTCTCCACGCCAAGAACCTACAACCACTCAACCACCGTCAAACAAAGTCATAATATATCACAGTAACAACACGCGAATTGAATTTGAATAGTGAAATAATCCATTATCAAAGGAAAGCGAAAGAAAAAGCATGAATTTTTTAGGGTACCTGGTAAAGGCTGGTTTGATCATGTTGCACTTCCATTTCCTCGTCGTCGGAAACCCTAGCTTTCTTCTTCTGCGCCATTTTCGTTTTGCAGAAAGAGAGTGATTCCAATACTCGTTTGGTGGGTTCGTTTGCGCCTCGTGCTTGTTTTAAATCAACGTTTGCGTTTGAAGTTAAATTAAACTAATATTAACTTTTTTTTAAAAATAAAATAAAGTTGGGGTTGTTCCCGCCATGTGATTCCGGCTTTACTATTTTTTCCCGCCTTTGTGTTCTGATTCACCCTCTACCTACAAAGTATGGGTACACCCAATTATATTCTGGAAAGCCTATTTGGGATTATCAAGAAATAAATGGTAGTAAATTCAGATTTCATAATAGACTTTTGAGAATATAATTGGAGTTCAAATAGACTTTTCAGAATGTAATCAGAGGTGAAGAACGCAATAGTAAGAATGTAAAAAACAATCTAGTCAAAGTTAAGTGTAATCACCTTTACATCTTTCCTTTAAAAAAAAAATCACATCTTTATGTCATGGTTTTATTTTTTATTTAAATATCACTTGTTCAAATTTAAATTTTTAAGTTATGTTTGAATTAGTAGAAAATAACAAAAAATTGCCAAGAAAATGAAATGACATTACTAATCTAATTTTGTTTGGATATTTAAAAACATTTGAAATTTAGAACGAGAAAAATCAATAATTCATTGATTTAAATGATATTGAACTCGATCTTTCACAATAATTTTTTAGGTTTGAATCTTGTGGATGAAAAAAATATATGACATGTATTGATTATAGTCATATGACATGTAAGAAAGATGTTCATAAGATAACTACCTTGATTATTTTCAAATGGTGTAACAATATTAAAATTACTATATGATTATGTTATTCTTACGAGAACAATCATCCAATGTAAACTTTCCATGGTTTAGCTCTAGCTTTTTTTTTTAGCTAACCAGGGAAAACAAAATAGAAACTATAGCTCACTAAGGCTACGACTACAATAGCAAGGACAGGGGGAAGAAAATTGAAAACAACTAAAGAGTATCTTCTTTGATGACCAAGGTTAGCTTCCATGTCCACACTTTTGTTGACTTCACAAAGAACGTGATGAACATTTGATGACTAACCCATCTTTCTCAAGTCAAACTTGATGCTTTGGATGATACTCTTAAGATAAGGAGGCGTAACTAAATCACCTTTAACCAAATTGACTACAACAAGGGAATCTGACTCAACACAGACAGAGTGTAGGTTCATGTCTTTAGCCAAGTGAATACCAAATTTAAGACCCCGTAACTCAACCAACGGGGCATTACAAGGAAGGAGTTTCTTATGGAACCAGGTTGTGACATCGCCATTATCGTCTCTAATAAAGCCACTACAAGCAGCAATGCCCGAAGTAGCCTTGTAGGAACCATCCACATTGATTTTATAAGCTGAAAATTTTGGGAGCTTCCAAGAAACAACCACATGATGATAACCATCATTGTAGTTAGAAGATGTCCCTTTTGAATACTCTTTGTGAATAAACTAGGCTTGGGAAAGAACCTAGTGCATTGAACCAAAGTCTAAGCTGGAGATGCCTTGGAAAACAATTTGGTTCCTATCATTCCATAGATGGTGGATTAAAATACCAGAGAAAGAACTCCAAGTACCCACAAGGGCTTCCATGTTGTTCCTCCTTAGGTTTAAATCCAACCAAGCATAAAGCCCACGGCTGAAGAATTTGACTTAGTGATTTTGGTCAATGAAAATGGACCAGAACTCCCTCACCTCTTCACAATCTCTAAGAGTATGCATGGAGTCTTTTGCATAATTCCCATATATAGGGTAGGTATTAGAATCTGACATTTTCTTGTGCTTCCTTGAGGAATTTGTAAAGAGTTTAACATGAATGAGTCTCCAAAAGAAAACACGGATACATTGCGAGCGATGCCAATTTGAAACCAAATTGGATCTATATTTAGACTAAATATTTGTTGGGGACTCGCCATTGGATAAGAAAGAGTAAGCCTCCCTAATAGAGAAGTTACCATCCTTAGAGTCTTTTCCACAAAGGTACATCTTCCATACCAGGGATGGAGGGGGAACAGAGGCAATTCAATAGTAAATATAAGGGGGAATAAGGGAGTTTAAAGTATCTCAACACCATCAACGAAAAAATGGCATCCAAAACCCAATCCTGCAAAGGGGGCTTTCTAGAATCCAACTATCAATCCATAATCTAATATTGGTTCCATCATTTAGACTTCAAGCCAAATTAGAATGGATATGGTGCTAAGCATTTGCAATATATGCTAGATCTGTGAAGCCTTAAGAGAATGCTTCATATTGGAATAATCCTTTATCCACAACTATACTTAGCCTAAAGGATCCTAACCTAAAGGGTACTCAGCTGATAAATCATAGCCCAAACCATCTTCAATATATAGGCTTCATTAAGAACTCTAATAGATAAAAAACCAAGACCTCCAGACTCCTTAGGCATACAAATTGTTTCCCAGAAGACAAGGTGGGCTTTCCAGGACTCCTTATTACTCCCCAGATAAAGTCTCTACAAAGTCTTCCAATGCCAACACATATAGCAGTTGGAATGACAGAGGCTTGCATGGAATATACAGGTAGGTTCATTAAGAAAGATTGGGAAAGGGTTATTCTACTTGCCATATAAAGAGAGTGACTTTTCCAGCATGAAAGCCTTTTCCTTACTTTGTCAACCAGATGAGAGAAGTGATGGTAAGCTTCTTTTTTTTAAGCACCATAAAACCCAAGTAGGTCTTGGAATCAACTGTGGATTGAATGTTAAGCTAGTTATTAAGGGTATTAGCGAAGGTATCATTAACCCCTTTAGAAAAAAGATAAAGGATTTTTGTAAATTAATAGTTTGACTTAAGACATGAGAAAAGAGCTGCATAATCTTATTTATCTCATTATCTTTTTAGATATAAGCTTTTGCCACTAAGATAAGGTCGTCAACAATGAAGAGATGGGAGACCTGATGAGCATTAGACCTACCAAATAATAAAGGCTTTCATTGGTTTTGTATAACATAATCATGAATAATATGGGGCAATCTTTCTAGGTAAAGGATAAAAAGGAAAAGGGACAAGGGGTCGCCCTGGCGAAGGCATTTACAGGGGTTGAAGGAATCAGTTGGACTTTCATTCCAATGGATGGCAATATCACTAAAACTAATGTAGTGAGAGATAAGAGCAATCATCCAATCCAAAAAACCCAGCTTCCTGATGGTATCAATGGAAAAGTCCCATCCAATATTATCACAAGCTTTTGAAGATCCAACTCGATGATCATGTACCCTAGGTTGAAGGATTTAGCCTGAAAGGAATGCACCAGTTCATGGAGGATAATGTAGTTGTCAACAAAATTTTGTCCTTTTATGAATCTGGTTTGTAGAGACCTAACAACATAGGACATAACGTGCTTGATGCGGTTGATGAGCATTTTGGTGATAATTTTGTACACCACATTGCACAGGGTAATCGCCTTGAATTGAGAAATGGATGAAGGGTTAGAAATTTTAGGATTAAGGTAAGCAGAGTATGATTAACATAACTGATGAGATGCGAATCCATCTTTGGGCAATATAGATGAAGTGGTAGATAATTTTCCCAATATGATTCCAATGAGATTTGAATAATAAAGGATGGTAACCATTCGGCCCAGAAGATTTTAAGTTTCATATAGAGAAAATGTCATATTTAGTTTCTTGAAAGGAGAAGTCAACATTAAGCAAAGCTATGTGCTCATCCAGAATAAGAGGACATGAGTGATTTGGTATAGAGCACATTTATGCAATGAAAATCAAAAGTAAAAAAAGGTCCTAATAATGGTTACTCACTATGGCTTTTACATGATCAACATCATAGACCCAATGTTGATTGTCATCAATTTTGACCTTCCTTTGCTTAGTGAGAAGAGATAAATGGAAAAATCTAGAGTTTCTATCTCCCAGATCAAGCCATTTTGACCTCAATAATTGATGCCAATAGGGTTCCCCTTGGCTAGCTATGAGCTCATACTTATTCCAGAGCTTTTGTTGGAGCTCAATCAACCTGGGATCATTTCAAAGCATGAGGGTAGATTTGATGCCCTATAATATAGTTAGAATCCTTTTTATTTTTCTTAAAGGTGCTGCCAATACTATTATAGTTCCAATCCTTCAGAGCCTCATAAATTCTATGAATGTTCACTCCCCAAGAGTCATGATGATGCCAATTGTTTTTGGACAACTCCAACAAATTATGGATGGTCCAGCCAAGCCCTAAGGAATTTGAAGTAATTAGTTTTGTCTAGCCAATCCACTATTCAATTTAATCCATAAACCATAATGGTCAGAGGAAGGCAAATGGAGGTGATTTATAACTATAGAAATAAAAGATTTATGCCATAAAGGGTTAGCCAACACACGATCAAGCCTTTATCTAAGATCACATCACTACCAAGTGAAGGGCGAATTTGAATCCCATATCAATAAGATTGGCCTGATGGATGCAGTTCCACAAAAGCTTACTAGAAGTGGTGTTCATCGGGTTATCTCCAGATTTCTCATGCTCATAGAGCACTGTGTTAAAAATCACTTGCTAAAGCCCAAGGATAGGTGATGCAAGTGTTGATATTTATTATCTCTTCACAAGCATGATGCCTTAGGTGTTGATAAGGGCTAGCATCAATGGTAGTAAGGAATCAAAGGTTGTTGGAGAGAGGATTTACCTCCAAATAGACATGGAACTTGGAGGAAGTAACCACGTTGATAGTGACGCGAGAGGCTCTCCAAAGACACTAGATGCCTTCAGAGAAACCATCAGCTTTAGCCCAAAAAACATTGTCTATACCAATCTGACTTGGTCAACCATTAAGCCGTTTATTCTAGGCTCTAGGATAACCATATAGTCAAGCTTATAGATTTTAACAAGATCACGAACAACACTAGTGAAGGACTTTTTACTTGCACCATGAGAGTTCCAGATTTAAAAATTCATAAAAATTTATGATAGGGAGCGAGAATCAATCCCAAAGGCAACACTTATCCTCAGAACTGGTCATCCTCCATAGTTGCATCCAAAACAGGTTAGACAATATCTAGCTCCACAATTGGTTCCATAGAGGCATCCATAACAAATTATTCATTATTGGTTGTGCTAGGGGATCCTCCAAAATCAAGTGGCATTCTAGGCATAAAATATATGTTAGAACCATCCTTAACAAGCTCTAAGGGGAGGGGAAGGTGAAAGGAAAATAAAATATCAAGGAGAGAGTCGAGAGTAGGATTTAGAGGGGGAGCAACGTTGGGGATGGTGGTCAGTATCTAAAGAGATACATAAGACTAAGGAATCTAATGGTTGATTGATCTATAGGGGGAATAGTTCAAAAGGACATTTGGGTGAGTGTTTGGGATTTTATCGGTACTTTTTCCATGGTGGGAATTGGTCTGGGATGAGGTCATAAGTTGGTAAGAGGTGAATTTGGAAGGGTTTAGTTTTTTGGATGGGGTTTTTTATTTTCCAAAAGAATGAGGGTCAGGTTTAATAGGTTTAGATTTGGGAGCTTGGTTGGAACTTGAGGGAGAGTCCTAAGTGGTGTTTGGAGTGGCATCCACATCAACTGGTGAGGTTTTCACATCAATTTCTAGTTCTAGGACCCCAAATATGGATCCTGTCACTCTTGGGTTAGATGAGTTGTTACCATGGTGGGTTTATCTTCCCCAGGAGCCCCTTTTAATGATTGTTTTTTATTGTTTGGGCAATGGGGAACACCATTTAGCTTTCTTGACAAGCATCCAAGGACCATAAACAATGTCATTTTGTTAGATTTTATTTGTATCAAGGTCATTATTTCTTGTAGTTATGGTGGGACCATTTTAGGGAGGGTTAGAGGTTTTGGTCAAGTCCATCTGGCTAGGGGTTGAGTCATTTGTGACAGTAACCTTTTAAGGTTTATTTGGGCAAAAAATAATTTTTATGTCCATATTTTCCACGATGGAAACAGACTAAATGATTCCTCTCATAATCTAACTTGAATTTTCTTCCAAACACCAAAAAGGATGGAACAAGTTCCTTTCTCAAATCCAGCTCAACGCAAATACGAGCGAATTTAAGTTTATTGTTCACAAAAATGTTCTCATCAATATTCATCATGTTTCCCAAAAGGTTCCTTACTTTAATAAGGTATTGCTTGTTGTATAGCTCCTTGGGGAGCATAAGAATTTGAACCCACATAGCCACCTTACGAACACAGTGTTCTTTAGGGTTGAAAAAAGGTCTCCATCTCTGGATCAATAAGTAGTGGTAAAAAAATGAGCCATGGCCTTTCACAAAAGAGTAATCATTTTCATTGCTGAATCCAACAAGAAAGAAGTCCTCTTGAAGATCTATGGTTTGGATCGAACCTAACTTACCCCACATTTTTTGAAGTCTGACAACTAGGAATTTGAGTGTGATTTTTTTCCAAGGAGTTTCACTATGAGCAAGAATTTCCATGGTTTACACCATTTGTTGTAGGCTTCTGTAGATACCTTGATGGTTGGTTTCAGGTTAAAGAGGAAAGAGTGCACCTCTTCTCCCTATTGTGTAAAAGTTTTCTCATTGGAGTCCATTTTTGTGTTAAAGAGTCCATTTTTGTGGAACTACTAGGTATAGGTATTTTCAAGGATGAACCCTATTGGGGTGTTTCTTCCTCCCCATCGATCTTAGCCTTCTTTGTACTATGTTTCATTTCACCCATTTTCCTCTGTGGAAGTGGTGTCCATACCACTTGGAGTGGATTACGGTTCGAGAAAGCCATCAATAAGGAGTGGTTTAGCTCTAGCTCTACTCTTGCCAGATACATCATCAAAAAAAATTTCACTCATCCTATGAAGTATAAGATATATATACAAATTTTAATGATTTTAACATTCATAAATAAATATTCAAATAGTAATACTTTCCTAATATTTTAAACAACATATTACACATTAAAATGAGGTAAAGTGATAAAATATCAATATATTTTTTTAATTATGTAACTTTTTAGATTATTGAATCCATCAATTGTATTAATATCTGTTTTTATAAAAAAAATAAAAATAAACTAATAATTTTTTTTATCCAAATTGACTCATAATTTACTAAAATTTTATAAACTTATTATATTGTTAATAAATAGAGTTTAATGGTCATGCATTAATAATAAAAATACTTTACATTGTTGTCCAATTATAATTTATCGTTAATATGACATTTAAAATAATTATCATAATAAATAATAAACTTATCATACATGATGAATTGTGATTGGATAATAATTTAAATTTTTTTACACTATAAATGTGTAACTCTTATTCTCTTATAAATAATACAGATAACTTTGTATAACTTACTAATTATATTTCACAATTTAATATCTTTTGATCCTGTTCCATTAAAAAGTAATTTTTTATATCGATAATAAATAAGTAAAAAATACATCAATAATATACAAGTAGTTATTTATACACTAATATTCATTCTTATAATTAAAAATATTGATAATTACTTATATATTTAAGTTTGATTACAGAAAAAATACTAAAATGAAAGGATTATAATTTATTTTTTGCATCACTTGAGATTCAAATATTATTTTAATCAATAATAGACTTATTGAAGTATATATAAAACAGCTAACGTAAAATAAAAAATAAGGAACTATTTAAAATTTTGGCGGATGAAAAGACTTGTACAGATAGCTAGGCCCAAATCATTGTATGAGTACAGCGCACTGAGTTTCATTTTTGGGTCCGGGTACATCGTACTGTGGAAGTGTGATACTGCCTCAATCAAAATCTAGGTGGAGTCCATGTTTTTGTTTGGGGATTTTCTTCCTGCACCCAACATTTTCTTCAATACACCCATTAATAAAAGAAAAAAAAGAAAAAAATACTTTTATATATAACTTATTATGGATTATCAATCTGTAAGTCTCATACGGATCCGTAAGAGGCTTATGGATTACGAATTGTCAATATTATTTATAGGTTGTCCAAAATAAATATTGATTATGTATGATAAAATTAGCTGAAGAGATAACTTAAGTTAAAAAGTTAACTAGTAGCTGAAAGTTGAAATCTGATAGTTAGAAATTTTTAAGTTAACTTTAAACCATAAATATTTTAAGGATAAAGAAGAAATAAAATATAAAATGTTAGAAACTACTAAAAAAAACTTATTTATTGAATAGTTAAATACATTTTTTAGCAAATAAGAATGAATAATCCATAAGTCTCATACGAATTATCAATCCATATGAGACTTAAAGACATAATTTGTAAGCCTCTTGCATATATGTAGGAGGATTATGGATTGGCAATCCATAAAGGATAAAATTGAATTTTTAAAAAATGTTGGGTGTAAAAAGAATAATCCTTTTGTTTGTTACTGTGGGACCCAGTGTGGACCTTCATTTGAGGGACTTAGTTTTCGGGCCTGATTGTCTGTGCTTTTCATAAGATATCTAAATATTCTTAAAAGCTAAAATCCAGAAAATCATGCTTTAGGTATGTTTTAATAATTTTTAATAATTTTTTCTATAAAAAATTTATACGAGAATGAAATAAAATAAAAAATAAAAATATTTTTTTCCCATAAACTAAAATTAGTTTATGTATAAGTTAAGAAATAATTTTTAAATAAATCAATACAAGATAATTTTTACAAATTAACTAATGAATAAACTAATTTTAGTTTATTAATTTTTTTATTTATTCTATAAGTGTTTATGGAGAAATAGGTGCTTAATTTTTTTTCTTAACGAGTTAAAATTAATTTTAAAAAGGTTTTAAAAAGTAATGCAAAAGAAGAGGTAAAATATTAGTCTGATTATTTCAAAATGATTTTGAGATTTTTTAAAAAAAGTATTTTTTAGGACTATTAATGTCAAAACATTATATTAAACATTCTACTAATGTAGATTGAGTCGAATGATACCATTTTTGGGTACAAATAGGTCTCAGATTATCATTTTTACCAACAATAAAACTGGAATATTTTATTTTATTTTCGAATTACACAGAAAAACTAATAAATGCTAATTTCGTAATTAATGAAAGATTGTCTCGTGATTTATTGATATAGTGATTTACGTGTGAGTTGAAGTCCTTTATGAGCCTGTCATTTCCTATTAACTAGATATAGACCCGTATGTATATTTCATCTCTGTTTTTTAAAATAAAAAAATTAATAATAATAAATTTTATTAAAATTAAGAAAATACAGATAACTATTCTTTTTATTTAGAATTTGTTGTAAATTTAAATTTGATATGGTAATATTCTTTATAAACTATTCTTTATATATATCTTTCTTACAATTGAGGTATCAACACTAAATTCCACAATTCAATTTTTATACATTATAATAAAAATATCATCCTTTACCATGATTGAATTTTGCAAAAGAACAACATCTTATTTATCTTCCTTATGAGTGTTTTTCTTTTATTAGTGGCAAAGTAAAAAAAAAACAAAGGCTTGGTAAACAAAGTCCCTACAACATCTGCTAACAAAAGAGAGCATAGTTGCGGTGGACAAGAACGCAGCATCACAAGCTATTGTTGATTATTAGCATCAGTCTTGAATAGCTAATCCACACAAAAGTTGTCGTCCCTAAGCATATGCTGAAAGCTCTATTAAGTAATAAAGTTAACTACGGAGGCATAGGGATGGTGAACAGAAGTTCCCTCGTTAATAAGCTTCGAGATCACTGTCAATCAATTGACAGATGCACCAAATCCAACAAGCATTGAAATGGTAAGATTAACTATTGTGTTCATAAGAATTTTATTTGTGTAAAATCATTTTTTAAGCAATTGAATAAGATAAGTTGATAGAGTTTTAACTAAAGGTACGAAAATTTAAAGACTATAAACTACAAACAATGTAAAAATAAAGCAAATTTCACATGAACAAAAGATCAAAAATTGTAAACAATGATTAAATGTCATATTTGGGGATAATGTTGATAATAAATCAACATCTCGATGATAAAGAATGTTTTTTTCTATTTAATGAAATTCATATATCAGCTCCACTTCTTGTCATCTTCTAACATTGATCTCTCAATTGCTAGAAGTTAAAACACTTGATCTTAATTCTAATTCCTTGCAAATGCAAATAAATAATTTAGTATGAGTAGAAGTCTTTAAGAGACTAACAAGTATCCTTCTATTCCTATAAAAGACATCCATTAGTTATCATTCTCAAACTCAGTTTTCAAAGCATTTTCTAATAACAAAGAACACTAAAAGATAAGCATATGATTGATCAATTCACAGACTAGCATTAAAATAGAGAAATGAAGATAACATAGAACATTCATAAAATATATAGTTAAGATGATCACATGAAAGTTATTAGTACATCAATCCCCAACTATGGGAAGAAAACTAGCCTCTCATGTTTCTCATTAACATGAGAGGAAGGTAGATGATTACAAGAGAAGAGATGAAGAAAAATGGAGAATCCAATAGCACAGTGTTGTTTGCTCTACACCAAGCCCTAAGTCGATCTCTCTCAATCCCAAGTGAATGTGGCTTTTATAATGGGCCTAAGGCCTCTTTCTTGTCACTTCATTGAACACACTGCTGGCTGGGCAAACATAACTCGCTGGATGAATTCTTTGTGAAATCCAAAAGACACTTCCTAACTGGGTTTGTTCGCTGGTTGAGCCCAACTTATTGAGTGAGTTATTCAAAATTTTCAAACTAAATTGAAAATTCTTTCAACCAAAAGGATTTGCTCCTTGAGATAATGACATGGCTTTCTTGTTCCACTCCAAAGCTACCACGTGTGGTAGCTTCTTCTAAGGGCGAGCATTTCTTTCCGTGACAGCTTTCCTTCCTCTCTTGTTGTCCTAAAAGTGATAAAAACATACTAAAAACTAATAATTGGTTAAAATTTTATTTACAAAACTATAATTCTATAAAAGCACTAAATTCTAACTATTTGAAATGAAACTAAGAAAAAAAAATAATAATTATGTGAAATAAATGCCAAAAGTAATAATTTACAACAATTATCAATCACCATAGAATCAATTTCATAAATAATAGTATGGCAAATGATTGAATCCCAGTCTACAAAAAAGATTGCCAAAATTTGAGTATCATTATATGAGAAAATATTTAGTAATTGTATTTGCCTTCAATTTGCAACAATTACTTGTTAGTTTTGTATTTCTTCTTATTAAGTGAAGAGATCATGTTTATTTAATCTCTTTAATCAAAATTAGTAAGGTGCATAAAATCTAGGTTATTTAGTTCTCTAATAATATTTTAGATTTAATTTGGTTATTTAATTTTTTATATCGATTTAATTTGATCCTTCAATTTAAATTGTAAGAAATCATACTTTGTATCGATTTAAAATCATCACAAAATGCATATTTTTTTAAAAAATGAATCCATTTAAAGAAAAGACCAAATTAAACCAATTTTAAAAATTAGAGATCCAAATTAAATTCAAAAAATTAAAGAATCAAATTAAACTTAAATAATGAATCCATTTAAACAATTAAAATATCAAATTGAAAATAAATAAATAAATAAAGAACCAAATTGAATCAACTTTAAAAATTAAAGACCCAAATTAAATAAAATAAAAAATAAAAAACCAAATTAAACCTAAATAATAAATTAGAAAAAAATTAATTTAACCCAAAATCTACTTAAAGTGAAGTTTGTAACTCCTATCACACATTACACATAAATGTCCATCTTATATCATAAATATTTTACTATAAACTTTATCGAGGTGACTTTCACTATATTTTTTTTATTACATTCATGAAAATAAAAAAAATAAAAACAAGAATATGACAATTATCTTAAATTAAAATTAAAATATTTCATCAGTTTATTTATCTTCAAATTAAACTTATTTTTATAGTTTTACATATTTTCTTTTTCCAGAGGAATTGTTAATTCAACTTTTTATAAACAAAATTATATCGTACAATTTCAAAATAAACTTTACTCAAGTTGTTCCACTGAGTATTCAAATCAATTAGCGTGGAACTGTTTTTTCTTAATGGGTGGTTTTGGATTTGAGTCTATAAAGGCAATGGATGCCTGGATGGGTATGTGATTCATTGTGCGTGTCCTGCCTCCCAAAATCTATCATCATCCTTGATGGTATGGTTTTTGGTTTCCTATCCTCATTTTTGGTGATATCATATATACTTGTACTCTCTTTATAATTTTAAAAAATAAAATAACATCAAAAATTAATTTGAAGAAAAAAATGAAACAACTACATCTGATTTTCTATAAAATAGCGTCATTATATATATCCAAGAAAAAAAGATTTTATCATTCCATCATATGCATATTCAATCACAAACTTCTAGTTCTATCACCAAAATGAACGTGAAAATCAATCATGGTTTGATAGTTTACTAATTATTGTACTAAAAATTTGAGAATGACATGAGTATGTGATTCACTTACAAAGACAAACAATAACATTAAGTAATATATGTTACATAAAATAGAGATAATTTAGTTATTACACATATTAGACGTAAGAACGAGATAAATATGTGTATACTCATCGTCATCCTTGTATCTAAAAATTGAGCATTACATGTATCCTTACCCATCCCTAGTCAAAGAGGGGGTTCCTTGTAAACGCAGGACGAGGTGGTACCTATGAGTACAAATTTGTTTATCCTATTTATCAAATCTTAAGTATGTATACTTGGAGAAAGAACACGGTTGTCTCCAATAGAGGATACTTGTTGTCAGAGAAAAAAAACTTTACTTAATCGAGTTATGTTATTATTATTATTATTATTATTACTATTATTATTATTATTATTTTACAAGTTTGACTTCTTAAAAAATAGAAGTACACTTTGATTTGAATTAAAATATTTAATAATTTTAATTTTTAAATTAAATTTATATTTTTTATTTTACATATTTATTGGTTTAAAAGAATTAAAGACTTGTTTAGTATAAAAACTTTTTAAATTGTATAAAAGTTTATAATAATATTTCATTTTTACCTTTTTAAAGATTTATAAAAAAACATTAAAAAATCATAATTTTTTATACAATTGTTTAAAACACAAATTAAAATAAAAACACCATTTTTATAATTCTGTATAAAAAATAATAATATATACTTTAGAAGAACGTATATTTTTTTCAAGATTAAAGAAAACTAATTTTAATTTTAGTAAAAATAATTATGATCAATATATAAATTGTAGGATAAAATATATATTCAGGTGATAATTTTTTTAATCTTAATCAAATTAATTGAATAAATATAAAATAATATTTAGATATAAAATAAATCATGTTAAAAAAATATTTGTTTTATATACATTAACGATCTTCGCCACAAATTAATTATTATTTTTTATCATCAATATTTATATCAATAAAAAAAATTCACATAATATCTATTTGATAGACATGATTAATGAGATAAGGTAATATAAACAATCAAATTTTATCTTAATCTATTATTTTGTGAGCCAATATAATATAATAGTATGATAAAACAATCAAAGTTAATATTTTCTTATTTTTAGTAACATAAATGATAATATAATTGTAATTTATATTATATATATATATATATATATATAATACATATATATAATATTTATTGTAAAATAATTTGAAAGTGATGGTGCAATTTGCAGGGGAAATTTGAAATTATGAGGTAATGAAGGGGCATACTGGTAAAACAGCACAACCGACTCTGCGAAAAGCGCATGTTGGCCTGATATAAACGTTCAGAGAGGGGTGTGAGAGAGAAATCGAGAGAAAGTGAGAGAGAATTACAGAGCATTTTCCAACACGATTACACGACCGAATCAAACCCCTCTTTCTCTCCGAAGCTGCTTTTAATATCGTACTGGCCTTCGATTGTTCTCCTCTTTAATACATACTGTTCTCTCTTCGATTTGAGGTCACCACTCTCTCTTCTCTCGCCCTTTTCAATTCTTTTCTTTATTTATGTATTTTTTTTTATCATCGTCCTTTATCAGAATCTTTTTTTTTTCTTATACAGGGAACAGTACAAGAGTCTGAGCATCGGTTAACCCAACTGCACAGGTAAGGTGTCTTTATTTCGTGTTTCTATTTTGTGTTTCTGCGTTCGATTTCTCCGCGGTTGTACTGGGTTGTTATTGGTCGGACGACACGGGTTAATTTTATTGGTTTTTTATTCTTCCCCTGTTTTTAAAATTTGATAAAAAATGATTTTTTTTTTTTTGTGGGGTTTTGGATTGGTTGTGTTATGGGTTGAAGTGGCATGATTCGGTTGGTGGGGGTGTTGAAAGGTGTGATTTTTCTTGGTTCCCTTGTCCGGTTTGAGACTTGTGTTAATTGTTCATTTGGTCGATCTTTGTTGCTAGACATTGGAAGTGTTAACTGTTCTGTGGAAGTTTGTTTGTGTTGGTAATGGGTTTGTTGGGTTTTGTTTGCATGCTTGAATTATTTGTGAACTTTGATTGTGTGTTGATGCATTTGTTGGAATTTAGTGTCTGTTTTTGTTCAACGTCCGTAGAGAGGATTCTTGGTGAGTTTGTGTTCTTCTTTTCCTTGTTTCTTATATGGTGGATTGGTGGAATGTATTGGAAGGTTAGTGCATGAGAGAGAAGGAATGCTGTCAGTTCTGTTTTTAATCCTTTTACATGTCAATCCATGTGTCGTGATGTCTAATTGGCTTGATCAAGGTTTTAAACTGCCGTCATGGTATCATCGTGGTGTTGCGGGAAATTGTGGACAAATGTGCCCGTTGTGGCTGTAAATTGTGGTTGTGGAGACTTCAAAAACCTTGATGTTGCTGGCCAAAATTAAGGTTATAAACTATTTTTTAAAACCTTGGGCTTGTTATTGACTATTTGGCTATGGTTCCTGATCGTAATGCTTCATTGGATTTTGGTTGACTTGATTTTGATATGTCAAACATGATTGAGATGTGTGTCATACTGGTGTAAGCTGTAAAATGTAAACTTCCAAGGGTAATTTGCTTGCATTCATTTAACTGGTCGTGATTTCATCGCATTCAGTGTTGCGGGAGATGTGGTTGTAATTATGGTTGTGATCATGGAGACTCCAAAAACCTTGACATTTGCAGACCATTTTTAAAACCTTGGGCTTGATGTTGGACTATTTGACCATTATTGTTGTTGATTGTATTAACGTGTTGGATTTTGGTAGAATTGATTTTGAAATGTTAAACATGATTGAGATATGTCGCTACTGGTGTAAACTGACAAGGGTAATTTGCCTGCATTCGTTTAAATCACAATTTTGCAAGTTCAGTGTGATGCTTATATTTCTTTATCTTTTCTTTGTGAACTGGTTTTTCTTTTCTTGTTTGTATATATCTTTTCTGAGAGACTGAGGTGCTTTTCTTGCAGGTAGTCTCCAAATAATGGAGCCTCATGATGAGACTGGATGCCAGGCTCCTGAACGCCCCATTCTTTGCATTAATAATTGTGGCTTCTTTGGAAGAGCAGCTACCATGAACATGTGTTCCAAGTGTTACAAGGACATGCTGTTGAAGCAGGAGCAGGACAAATTTGCAGCATCATCCGTTGAAAACATTGTGAATGGCAGTTCCAATGGCAATGGAAAGCAGGCTGTGGCTACTGGTGCTGTTGCTGTACAAGTTGAAGCTGTGGAGGTCAAGATTGTCTGTGCTCAGAGTTCTGTGGATTCGTCCTCCGGTGATAGTTTGGAGATGAAAGCCAAGACTGGTCCCAGTAGATGTGCTACATGCCGGAAACGTGTTGGTTTAACTGGTTTCAGCTGCAAATGTGGCAACCTCTTCTGTGCAATGCATCGCTATTCTGATAAACATGATTGCCCTTTTGATTATAGGACTGTTGGTCAGGATGCCATAGCTAAAGCCAACCCCATAATTAAGGCAGATAAGCTCGACAAAATCTAGGCATGCACTACTGAAGGTTAATGTATGAACCTTGAAGCTTCATCTTCTATATGTAAGTTTCATATATGTTGTCTTCCTGGTTTTTTAGGTGTCCTTTAGTGATTAAAATGATCCAAGTCAAGATGGCAAGGGCATCATTAGGGAAAACATTTATTGTTGGTTGGGAGATCCACTTGTTAGCTCCAGTGTGTTTGTGCTGCTTTGATGGACACTTTGGCTCATTTTGTAATTTGATTTCCTGCTTGGTCTGCATTTTTCTTCCTCATTGCATGAAAAGTATTTCCTGCGTAGTCTTGTATTGGTTTTGCTTTTGAATCATTATAGGAATGTTTAATTTTTAATGCTCATTGCTCAAAATACACGCAGCAAGTTCGGATCTACTGGCAGGACTTCGTTATTGATATAATTCTCAATTTATTATTGTTATTGGCCTATACGAATGAGAGAAACAATTTTCTGGAACAAAAAGATTGAATGAGGACCTGTGGACAAGTGCATAGATCCAGAGCCCTACTAGTAGTGTAGAAATGTTATATGACTTATGCTATGAACTAAGTATTGTTTATATCGCATTACCTCGTTGTTTTCATATTCTGCGTCTGTCTCTAATGTTATTCAACAAGTGATCAATGTGTCCATTTGTTACTCAATCTAACAATAAATTGCGGATCTAAACTCGATTTTCCTTTAAAATTCACTTGTTTATTAGCAAGAGAAATGAAATAATATTCAGTTTTATAATAATGTATAAAATTAACATTTTCTCAAAACACTATTAAGGTTTTACTTTTATATATATAATTTCTGGCAAACAGCTTTAGCTTGTCTTTCGACCAACCAAAAGAGTAAAGACTATATGTGTGGGAGTAATATATTTTAGGCCCAATTTAAGTTAGATCAAAATAACTTCGAACTTAAAACTCATTTTCTGTGGGAATAATTGGGCAAACATCAAACTCAACCTATTTCGGCACCCTACGATGAATCAAACTACTTACCCTGTTACCCATGTGCACTTAAATAGGCAATTTTTGGAGCCACTTTGTCAACCTGACAGAGTGTTAAGAGGTATAAGATGCACTTAAGGACGGAGTCTTGGTTTAATCAAGCCACTGGAGATTGGAAACAAACTATAAACCTTAGGTATAGATTCAAATCCTATTGGACGCAAATTGTTTGCATATATTTGCTTTTCAACTAACTGGCCAGGAGAGTTTACTTATGACTTCCTTAGAACTGCAATAGGGCCTGCTTAGTCACGTCCTTAACTGATCTGATTGTGATGACAGAGTGTTAAAAGGTATAAAACGCACAAAGGACAAATGTATCTTATACAATGATAATAATGATAATAAATTTAAAGTTCGGATATCATACACTAAAGATTTTCCAAAACAATTAAATTTTACAAGTAGTCTAAGTGAATTCATTTTGGAAAACAATTTATCAAATACTTCGCAGAAAAATTAATTGCAATAACTAAGCAATAATGGTTGAAAGATTAACATTTAACAGATGGGAAGACCTAGGCTCTGAGTTCAATCCAGATAACTTCCCCCAAATTTTTATTCTAACTGAATCTTAAATTAAACTTCAATTACTGATAGTCCCTCCTAATTTCATTAAGCCTATATTTGGATGAAGGGTTTTAATCTAAGGAATGTAAAATTCAACAATTTTAATCTGCTTTCCTCAACACCTTGTTTATTTTTCTTCTTATATACCCTACTTATAGTATCAAACAAAATTTATCCAGACGAAGGGAAATTTTTTTTTACAGAGAACAAAATATAAAAAACTTTATTCCATATGCGCAGAAATGAAACTCGAACTTTATTATTGATTTAGTTTCTTTATCTACGAAAAAAAGTAACTTGCAGTTGCAGAGTTTAGACTCAAAGTAAAGGCAAAAAATGAACAAGTGAGACAATACGTAGCGCATAAAGGGAGTGTATTAATACCGGTTCAAAATATTCTATACCCTTACTGTCATAAAATGTTTTCTTTGCTGTTATCGAGATGTATGAGTTGGTATTATCAGTTCCAGAATATAAGGGATTGATCTATCCATTGAGACGTCACACACTCGTTAACTTTCATCCCTTCGAGCCATACATCTCAACTTGTGGTGTACCAAACGGTAGTTTTCATGGTACAAGTAACTCAGAATATTTCCAGAGTAAAACTACTCAAAAGGGTTGTTTTCACCCTTTAATATCAATTAAACCAAAAACATACCCCTCCATTCCAAAACTTTGGGTGATTAAAGTTCTTACACACAAATTAAAAAATATTTAATACGTGTAAATTTAGACTACATTGCCCTCATTTATTATTTTAAAACCATACTCCCTCCGTTACAAAACTTTGGGAGTATTATTTACTTGACAATTTTGCTTTAATTTTTTTGAAATTGAAAGCAAATAGCCTTTATTTTTTCTGAATGAAATATTGATTTAGCTTACTCATTTTTTGCCAAGTATATATTTCATTTTAAATGCACTATTTTTCATCGGTAGGTGTGATTCCCAAAAATTTAGAGTCTTTTTCGCCACAACACATATCTAATAGTTATATTAGTATACATATAATTCAGCAAAAAATATATATTAGTATACATAAAATAAAATCAGATTTATTTTAAATATCTGTTTTAAAATAAATTAATGCTATTATTAAATAAATTTTAAAAACAAATTTTATTACATTGATTTCGATATCATACTATATTACTCATAAATTTATATTTCACAAATATGGGGTTTCAAACCTTTCGTTCGCAAACTTTAGTTAAATTAAATTTCAACTAATTTATAGATTTACCTGTAAACATTTTTTTCTCTGTGATAATCGAAGACACCATCAGGATTTACAACAACTCATGCTTTTAGATCTCCTTGACTACCTATAAATATTTTAAATCACATTAAAAAATTAAATTTATTTTGAAATAGGAAAATATTTTATTTTAGCAACATTTATAGATTCTTTTTTCTACTTTGCTACAGCCTCATATAAACCACTCCTCCCAGAATAAATTTAATGACTTCTTCACAGGTTCCCCAACATAAGCCTCTGAAGCTAAATTTAAAGTGGGGTTCGCAGTATACATTCCATATAGTTTTAGGCCCTTAATAGAATAAATACTCCCCAAAACAATTTTATTTTTGGTTCCATACCAGCACAGCTAAATTAACAGCAAAATATGTTGCCTTACAATAGAAATTTCTTTCAAGTGAATCGTTTCTATTGTAATTTTTTAATCATGGTAGAAAAAAATAGTAAACATTGTTATACAACTATAAAATGTTTTGAAATCATGTAGAAGAGTTGCTTGATAAGGGAAATACATTGTTGCAATAGAAACAAATTTGGCCATGAACTCTTTACAGAGAACAAGCAAACCCCTCAGTTACATATTATATTTGGGTAGAGCAAACAAGTGACGAATCCTCCTGATAATGATATGCCAAATCATCTTATGGAATAGTCTATGAAAATAGAAAGAAAAAAAAGGTTGATTCAATCATGATTTTACCAAGAATTAAAATGAAGAAAACAAATATTTTGAAAGGGATCTTTATCAATTTCGAGGCAGACTAATAGTAAGATTTTCATCAAGGGTTGCAATTTTTTTTATTAGTGGGAAAATAAGAGGGTTTCAAATTAAATAAAAATAAACATAATTTTGTATTCAATTACACTCTAATGTTTTGTACATTCAATTCTCCAAATCAATTTGATTGAATTCATACGAAAAATAGTGAGTAATTGTTGAAATTAGGAAAACAATTAAATACATCCCACAAATCCAGTGTAGTAGTTAATGAAAAAGATTTCTTAAAAAGATAATAATTAGATCTAAAATAAATTGATTTTTTTTAAAAATATTGAAACAGGGAATTTTATTTTATTTTTGCTTAAAAACATGAGGCATCAAACATAGTATAATTAACATAAATCATTTATATAATTGTTTTTTATTTTTAAAAAGAATAGCAAAATGAAGATTACTAATTTACCCAGCGCCAACTATTTATATATATATATATAAAGTTTTTTTTCATTCCAGTTATTATAAGTGAGACGAAATTTGCCGTATTTGATATATGATTTGTGTTATTCTCTTTGTTTTAAAACATTAGTCTTTTTAGCTTTTTGTTTTTGTTTCAAAATAATGGTTCTTTTAGTTTTTTTTTAAATTATTTTCCCAACAATACCTTATACATGACATCAATTAATACTTACACTGAAAATAGATATTTATCATAAAAAAAAGTTAGTGGACAATAAAATGTATTATTATTGGTGGTTAGTGGGATATTTTGTGTCAAAAGTAGTTGAAACAATGAGGATATTTTAGTCTAAAAGTGTCACAACCTTAAAATACCATTATTTTGTAATGAAGGAAGTATTTTATTTTAGGATATTTTAGAATGACTTTTTTTTATCACAATAAAATCAATCATGAGGCGGGTGCTCGCAAGAGATCAACATATATTATTGGATGTTTGTGTTGGAATAATGACTTTATTAATTATAGGTGATAATTTTAACATATTTTAGTTTTAGTCAAAAAGTATTAAAATAAAATCTTTCAAAAATATAAGTGACCAAAATAAGATTTTTAAAACTTAATGTACTAAAATATAAAATATCAAAAATAACATTTAATTTTTATTTTATAGTAGTCAAATGTATTCCCTACTATAGGTTTAGATAGCCTTGGAGTTTGTTCATCTCATGGGTCTTGGCTCATATCCCCCCATGATGTTCTTGTTCATTTTGACTCTTTCAGTTATAATATTTGCAAGTTGTGTTGCTTCTGTGTGAGGGTTGTTGAGGTTTCAACCTAGTTTGGGATGCCATCAATCCTCATACTGCAATCTAGCCTTTTTTGCTAAAAAAAATCCATTGTTTGTGTATTTCTAATTTAATGCTATCTATCGGTTAAGGATGTGAACCTTAGTCTGCTCTTGTTTTTGTCCTATTCTATAATTCAACCAATATGCCTTTAATTGTTTTTTTTTATCCGTTCAAATTGAAGGAAATTTACAAGAATTTATGCAACAATTGCACTCAATTATCTGAGCTAGACTTTATGGATTCCCTTTAACGGGTTTAACAATCCAAAAGTAAAACATAAAAGGAAAACGAAAAAGGAAGGGGAGGTTGAAAAGGATATATTTTTCATAACATTCATAACAAAAGAGATGTGTCTAAATCTTTGGCACTATTCATAACATTCATATAAACATGGACAGCAAAATCACACAAAAGGTCCCCACCGTAAGCCTCATATTGGTACTGTGAGAGGCTAAGCTATGGAAAGTGTATTATTATCCCTCATGGCTTTCTTCAATGCAATAAGTGGAATTTGATAACAAACTTGCCTTTCCCTCGCAGCCACCATTTCGTGTCTGGTTTCTTTATCAAAAGACAAATTTCACGACCTGACTCCTTAGCTGTGATCTGTGTCATTTTGGGTCAGTGGAATATTGCAAACCAAGAGGGCAGCAGAAACACCCATGTCCATCTTTCTTGTATACATAATTGAAACTCAAATGTTTTTATACATAGTAGTACGATACTAAAGTAAATTCTTTCTTTGGATGCTCAAATTAAGGTTTGGTATTTGTTAATTGAAAAATAGACTGTTGATAGTGTGTGAATATGCCTTATTCAGATTTTTAAGTGGGACAAATTGACATGTGCCGAAACAGCAATATATACAGCCAATTTCCCAAAGTACATACCGTCAATTAATCTTCTACTTGATATAAACATGGAGTCACTGAGAATAGAATGTGATTAATAGCATTGTGCATCTACTATCCAATCTAGCTGGTCAAATTAAAGAGACTACAAACATAAGAGTAAATAGTTTCTAATTAGATACATTAATAATAATTTCTAATTAAATAATTGTGTAAGTCAAAGAAATTAAACTCCAAATATAAATCTTAATTTTACAGATAAAAGTCGGTATCAATGGAAATAATGATTCCAAAGGGCACGCATAGCTTTGATGCCTTTGACTGCTATGATCGATGTGCCAAACAAATACTCCCATCCGATTTCGCACCTAAACAATTATTCTATTCTAAACATTTTTAATTATTGTTACAGTCTTCATTAGTACTACAATATATATTATGTTAATATATGATCGACTTTATTAGTAGGTAATCAAACATGATGATACATGTAAGATGAAAAAGAAAAAGAAAAAAACTAGAGTCTCACTTTCTTGGTTTTTCTTTCATGGTCCTGATTAATAAAAAGAAAATTATATAAGGTGGTTAATTTTGTGGTGACATGGCCTAATGCCATCTAATTAGTCCTCAGTGATTGATGATAATGTAGCTAATTGGACAGGGGTTTTGGTACGATGCAGAGAAAAGTCAAAGGAATTGATTGGGCACTGCTCACTGCCACCAAATTATTATAGTACTAATTTATACCAAAAAATGTTAAACTCTTTTCGTTTGTCTTTTTGCTACTGTCTTTCGTTCTTTCTTGTCATTCATTTTTTTTGCTTAAATCCTGCAGGGTGCTACATTACTCTATACGAAGAATCTAAAGGGTTTCTGATGAAGGGGGGCTTCACTTCTAAGTGTATTTTGGCTCTAGGAGGTTCTCACTTTTTCTTTGGATTTTTCCTCTTTCCATTTATCCCCTTTTCCTGGTCACACTGCAGGGGTTCAGCAATTTTCGTTATTGTCCTTCGGTCTTCTTTCAGAGACTTGGACACTTTCACAGCAAAACCTCAAATAATGGGCACTAGTATCATGGTATGTCTAAGACAAAATTAAAGTCAACTATTAACAAATCACCTGCAAAAATGCTAGATCAGTAGATGCACTGAAGTTTGAAGCAGTAAGTAAAAAAAAGAAAAATAATTAGTCTTAATTAAATCATAAAAAATATAAAAAATTCTTTGGTAAACATCACAAGTATATTTTAAATGAAATTAATATGCTGCTTGAGATTATTATAGACGATAATTTTTTTAACATTTAATATAATTTTTTAAAAATATTTAATATAATTACATACTTAATATATATATATATATATATATATATATATATATATATATATATATATATATTAATTAGCTGCATTTTTTAGAATTTTAGAAATAATAGTATCTACTTGTCAAATGTATGAGTAAATTATGTTTTTCGTTGTTTGTCTTTTTACAAAATCTATTTTAGTTCTTCAATTTCTTTTACCAATTTTTGTCTCTTAGATATTTTTTTTATTGATTTTAGTCTTTCAATAATTTTTTTGATAGGTCTTAGTCCAATAACTTTTGTTTGCCATTGTTTTTAGTCATTCTTATTAATTATCATTGTTAAGCAATTATTTGATAATCATATAATTTTCCACATGAATTATTAATATGATGTAATAATCATCCAGTAAAGTATTGTTGGTTTAGATATTTTGGCGATTTTAAGGCGTTGCAGATTTTCTAATGGTATAAAACTGTTAGAAAGAGAGATTGAATAGTTTAAATCGGAGGGGGGAAAGGCCATGCCACGATGCTGTGAAAGTGAGACGAGTCCATGCGATGGAGAGGAAGGATCTTTCTCTTAATTGCTTTGTGATTTGCTTATTCTTACCTTTTTTTTAGGAGTGGTTGATTTTGTGTTTTGGATCATGGATTTATGGGTTGCTGATTTGTGTAAATGCTTCTTTGTGGTTTATTGATTTTACTTATTGCATTTTTTTTCTTCACAATTTCAAACCTTTTTTTTATAGTAATTTTACAATGTTAGAAAATTTGTAACACCTTATAATTGTTAGAAAATGTCTTGTACTAAAAATAATTTATTATATGATTGTTGCATTATATTAGTAATTCACATGATACATGAGGATGGTTGTTTCACATCATTGTCTAATGGTGATAACTAATTAAAAGAACTAAAAATAATAATAGATAAAAATTGAAGAACAAATATTGATTAAAAAATTATTAAGGGATTAAGATCAATAAAAAAATGTTGAAGGATTAAAATTGATCAAAAAATTATTGGAAAATTAAAATTAAATTTCATAAAAAGATGAAAAATACAAATATAATTTATTTAAAAATTTTACATGTGATTACCATGTTATATTAGCAACATAATTATTATATCATTACTTAACAATAATTATTATATCATTACTTAACAATTAAAATTAATAGATATCAAGATTGAACAAAACTTTATTTAGAGACTAAAAACAAAAATCATAAAAAATTGATAGAAAAAAAGATACTTTTGTCCCAAATAAAATGATGAGACAAATACAATAGGAAATCAAACATTAAATCCTGCAACAAATTTAACTGTCAAGGCACATTTTGCATAATTTCTCCCAAGATCCAGAAGATTATCTGGGAATAAAAAAAAACTCAAATATGTCAGAACTTTTGGCGAGTTTTGAATTTAGAAAGAGAAACTATCCTCGTGGGCCGTGACCCTGTTCTGTTGATAGAAATCATACAAAAGTTAAGAATCTTTTGATATTATGTGGATACTGTTAGGAACTTTTTGGATTTCGCCCACTCTTGTCAGAGAAAGTGGGCATTTTATGATTCCCTTTCTCCGTTTTAAAACACATCTAGGACATCTCAGCTTCTGTAATGTTAAACTCATTTTTGTTATTGGTTCGGGTAATATTTATGAGAATATATTTGTACATTATTATTATTACTATTATTTACTTAATATAATAATAATAATAATATTATGTATTTAATCTAATTACTTTGCATAAGCGATGATGTTAAACAAATTCAAAATATATTTTGATAAGTTTTGTTATAAATATATTTTGCATAAATTTCAAAATTTAAAAATATATTGGGTATAATTATTAATATTTTTTATTTAGCTTTAACATCACGAAAATTTTCATTATATACACTCTGAATTTGTTTAATGGTTTTTACTAATACATTTCTTGAATATTGCGACAACCAAATTTTAAAACGACTTATTAATTAGTTGCTTAACAATTTCTTAATTTAAAATGAAATATATAGTTAAAAAGGATATAATATTTAATATATTAAAAAAATTGTATATTTTAACAAATGGTTTTTATTTTTAAAATTATAATAAATAAACTAAGAGAATTTACTAATATTTGTTATTCTTAAATTTAATTATCATCATGTTTAATTAAAAAATATTTAAGAACTTTATATAATCCTATTGAATGAGTTATTAAGAATATCATAATCTTTTTGCATCATTAAATTATCATCTCTCCATAAAATTAATTTTGTATATAATATAAAACAAAAGCATTATGGAGAAACAATGTTTCTTGATTTTTTTTTAAATTATACATCAAACTTAAAAACTAAGAGGGTGTTTGGTTTGGTTGTTTTCTGTTTTTCATTTTCACTGAAAATAGAAAAAAATGACGATAAAAATGTATTTGGTTAGATTTCTGTTTTCATTTTCAGTGGAAATGTTTTCTCAAACGAGCCAGAAATTGGAAACAATAAAATCTCATTTCGAGTATTTTCAGTTGAAACCAAAAATCTCATTTTAAATAAAAATGAAAACGCGGTGTAAGAGATGTAATTTCAAACAAATTTAAAAATATATTTTATTTTAAAAATGCATTTTTAATGTTTTTATTTCTTGAAAGCAAAAAAAAATAATCAAACTAAACATATTTTCAAAATTCTAATATTCTAAAACTGAAAATAATTTTTAAAAAATAAAAATAAAAAATGAAAATAAAAAATAAAAATACAAACTAAACACACTCTTGACATTTTCAACTTCTTCCTTTTCCCTATCAAAGGCCTCTCAACTCCCAAGCTCTCATCCACCAACACCATATTTAACTCCATGAAACATGTTAGAGAATTAGAGGAATGAACATGAACGGGCTGCAATTTTCATCTCAAACAGTGAATTTAACTCATACAGGGCAAAAAGTTATTTTAAACAATAAAGTGAAGAGTTGTATATAATTATTGATAAAAAAATTACATTAATGATTAATATTATGATTAAATGTATAATAAACTATGTAATTATTTCAATTTTTATTAATAATTATACTTTTTTTATCCTCTAAAATAAATCCTTTACTTCCACTAAAAAAAAAAAAATCCCTTACTGCAGGAGCTAGATTCATTAATTTGTGTAGTCCTCCACCGCTCAATAAATTGCATGTATAAGAGGATCTATGAGTTCATGTCTAATACACTTGTTTCCGTTGGTGAAATGTAATATTCCTCTCCCTCAAATCAAAGAGCCTTTGTCATTCACTCTTCCTGACCTACTCTAAATTGTGGATCCCATGCATAAAAAAGAGCAGCAACGATTACCATAAATTATAAATCATAAACAATTGTGATTATTTATTAATAGGAGGGTGTCTAAGTCTTTTATTTTTTGTAATAAGAAAAGGGGGGTCGGAAATAAAATATTGTAGAAGCAGTGTATTAGTATTATATTACTGTTAACGATACTTGTCCGAACTTATCTTGACCTCCGTCACCGTCTTATTTTATTATTTGGACTTCATATAATTCCAAATGAGTCTGAAACCTGCCATGGGGACCTCTGTCTCTCATCAACACTATCACTCACGAGAAGCCTTTCTTCCATGCCCCCTTTTCGTCCTCTTATTCACACACTTGTTTCTTTCTAATAAATATTACTCTCTTTGCTTTTTTTAAGTCCGTTGGTTCATCCCATATTATATGCGACACCTAGTGCTCCTAATATATTAGTACAAGTTTTGAATTCTTGCTTTTTTATTTTATTTTATCGTGTCATCATATGTTTGAAATATCCTGTGAAAATGATCGATCAAAATTATGACAAAAATCAATAATCAAAAGTCAATACTCAAAATTTGTAAATACTGATAAAAATAATTCCTGTATAACTACACCAATGTTATAATATAGCTTTTGGAACTCACACTATTAAACACTTAGAACTCAAATTTTTAAAAGATTCAGCCTAATTCCATGTGAAAATCAATCACATGTTGGTGTTGTTAATTTTGTTTAATACTAAAGCTAAGGTGCCAAGTTTAATGAAAATTTTTGTTTCATACTTGGGGCAAATCAAAGTTCTCTGACTTGTGAATTCTGACGGTCAATTAGAGACCCCACGTAGGAACACAAATTGACAATGTTGGCACGTGACCCGGTGACCGTGCCAAAACGTCTTCAATGCATTGAATTGGTTGCCGTGGTAATCCTAAATAAAAACGTTTGGGCGTTCCAAGGTCAAATCCCGGGGCCACTATTTAGCTTCTTTGGATTCTATTTTGCAACGTTGAAAAAACTTCACTTCTTTTTCTCTTCTTGGGGGTGAAAAGTTCCGCGATATTAGTGACTCGATGGTCTATAACAGTAACAACTATTTTCGGACAATGGCTTGTAACTTTCTCTGCTCACATTGTTTGGCCCTGTTTCAGAGAATTTGGCTACTAGTAGTAACAATAAATACATATACTAATAAGTGGAAACAAAACAGAAAGGTAAAATTAAATATGAGTCGGGTAGAGTGTTGAAATTAAGCTTAACTTATAGTACTACATTACTCATACAATAATTTTTTTTTTTTATAATTTTAAGGTCATAAGGTGATAGAAGTATTCATATTAGGAAGATATCTATGATTATGTAAACAGATCATTTACTTTTAGTATATGTAAAATGCCATTTTTTGTTTGTTTATTTGCTCTAGAAATGTGTTTTTAACAAATAAATACTCATATATGAAAAATAAGAATTACAAGCAACACATTTTCATGAATGATAAATATTTTTTAAGGAACAAAAACAAACATTAGTAAACACTAAAAACATATTTAATCTTATATTTTATAATATTATGTGTTTTTCTATCTTTTCAACACATTTGATATTTTTACCTTATACTTTTTTTTTAATATCTTCACTTCTCTTCCTTTACTGTGGAAATTATTGTACCATTTTCTTGTCCAAATACAATTCCTTTTGACACACCGCAGTGTCATGAAGGGGTAAAAAAGTCTTACAAAAAGAGAGAGAAAGAGAGACTTTTGTGGTTTTTATCAACAAATTCCTCAATGGCCATGATGAGTTTTTTCACGTAAAAATGCAAGCTTTTTTCTCTCCAGCCCATCAAGCTCCAGCAATATCTCTAGAGACAGATTTGACATTCCCACACACTAAGCACTGATATATAGAAACCGTTGTTGAAAATAGCACATAGCAAGTTCTTTTGCAGACACACCAAGCTAATGGCTACTACCACATTCTGTACATACCTATTCCTTCTCTCTGTGTACCTTTCAATCTTCATTAATCTTAGTTCATCTTCTTCAGAAGGTAATATTCTTCTCTCCTTCAAGGCCTCCATTGAAGATTCTAAGAGGGCCTTGTCTAGCTGGTCCAACACTTCCTCAAACCACCACTGTAACTGGACTGGAATCACTTGCTCCACCACACCTTCACTTTCAGTAACTTCTATCAACCTTCAAAGCTTAAACCTTTCTGGAGATATCTCATCTTCAATATGTGACCTTCCAAATCTGTCTTATCTTAACCTTGCTGATAACATCTTCAACCAACCCATCCCTCTTCATCTCTCTCAGTGCAGTTCCTTGGAGACTTTGAATCTCAGTACCAACCTCATATGGGGCACTATCCCGTCTCAGATTTCTCAGTTTGGTTCATTGAGAGTGCTTGATTTGAGCAGAAACCACATAGAGGGAAACATTCCTGAAAGCATAGGCTCCTTGAAGAACCTCCAAGTTCTCAACTTGGGAAGCAACTTGCTTTCAGGTAGTGTACCTGCTGTCTTTGGAAATCTAACTAAACTTGAAGTCCTTGATTTGTCTCAGAATCCTTACTTGGTGAGTGAGATTCCTGAGGACATTGGTGAGCTTGGAAATCTAAAGCAACTTCTGTTGCAAAGCTCTTCTTTTCAAGGTGGAATTCCAGATTCTCTGGTGGGCATTGTCAGCTTGACCCATTTGGATCTCTCTGAGAACAACCTAACAGGTGGGGTTCCAAAGGCTCTACCGTCTTCTCTCAAGAACCTGGTTTCATTAGATGTTTCACAAAACAAGCTTTTGGGGGAATTTCCAAGTGGCATATGCAAGGGACAAGGCCTTATTAACCTCGGTCTCCACACAAATGCCTTCACTGGTTCAATACCCACCTCCATTGGTGAATGTAAGAGTCTTGAGAGATTCCAAGTCCAGAACAATGGTTTCTCTGGAGATTTCCCCCTTGGATTGTGGTCATTACCTAAAATTAAGCTCATCAGAGCTGAAAACAACAGATTCTCAGGGCAGATACCTGAGTCAGTTTCAGGAGCTGTTCAGTTGGAGCAAGTTCAGCTTGACAACAACAGCTTTGCTGGTAAAATTCCTCAAGGTCTTGGCCTTGTCAAGAGCTTATACAGATTTTCTGCTTCTCTCAACCGTTTCTATGGTGAACTTCCTCCAAACTTTTGTGACTCTCCTGTTATGAGCATAGTAAATCTCTCCCACAATTCTCTTTCTGGTGAAATCCCAGAGCTCAAAAAATGCAGGAAACTAGTTTCATTGTCTTTGGCTGACAACAGTCTAACAGGAGACATACCCTCTTCCCTTGCTGAGCTACCTGTGCTTACTTACCTTGATCTTTCACATAACAATCTCACTGGTTCAATCCCACAAGGGCTTCAAAACTTGAAGCTTGCTCTTTTCAATGTGTCCTTCAATCAGCTATCAGGTAAAGTACCATACTCCTTGATTTCAGGTCTCCCTGCCTCATTTTTGGAAGGAAACCCTGGTCTTTGTGGCCCTGGATTGCCTAACTCTTGCTCTGATGACATGCCAAAACACCACATTGGTAGCATCACAACCTTAGCATGTGCCCTCATCTCTTTAGCCTTTGTTGCTGGAACTGCCATTGTTGTTGGTGGGTTTATTTTGAATAGGAGATCTTGCAAGAGTGATCAAGTAGGGGTTTGGCGCTCGGTGTTCTTCTATCCACTCAGAATTACTGAGCATGATCTGCTTACAGGGATGAATGAGAAGAGTTCAATGGGAAATGGTGGGATTTTTGGTAAAGTTTATGTTTTGAATTTGCCTAGTGGTGAACTAGTAGCTGTGAAGAAGTTGGTTAATTTTGGAAACCAGTCCTCAAAAAGTTTGAAGGCTGAGGTCAAGACTTTGGCAAAAATCAGGCATAAGAATGTTGTTAAAATTCTTGGGTTCTGCCACTCTGATGAGTCAGTGTTTCTCATTTATGAATACTTGCATGGAGGGAGCTTAGAGGATTTGATTTCTAGTCCGAATTTTCAGTTGCAGTGGGGAATTCGATTAAGAATTGCCATTGGAGTTGCTCAAGGACTGGCATATCTTCACAAGGATTATGTCCCTCACTTGCTTCACAGAAATGTCAAGTCAAGTAACATTTTGTTGGATGCAAACTTTGAGCCAAAACTCACAGATTTTGCTCTTGATCGAGTTGTGGGAGAAGCTGCTTTTCAATCAGTTTTGAACTCTGAAGCAGCATCTTCATGTTACATTGCACCAGGTATGAGAATTACGAATCACTCAATTACATAAAGCACTAATTGAAAATGCATTCTCCCGTCATTGAACAAACTCATGCAATTCATAGAATTTCCTTTTGATACAAATCAAGACCTATATGCTTTGCTTGAATGTTCACTTTATTGTGAAAGTGCTTGATTTTGTATGCGAACTCTTGAGATGATTCATTTTAGTACTTCTTAACCTTGGCTTCTGATTGATGACTACTCTCTCTGCAAATTTTGCATTAGAATGGGTTTGAGTGGCATGTTAGCTGATAAATTCCACAGGACTTTAGTGGATTTCAATAGAGTTGCATCATCGTACTTGGCTAACTATAACTGCCTAAATTATGTACTATATTTTCACAAGAATATCCAGTAAACCGATTTATAACTCATTTTATTAAATATATTATTGATAGAAAACAATGCATAGAATATCATCAATATGAATGCTGGCAACAAATATTTAATTTTGCTTATTGTATAAGTTAGCCAATAAACATTGACATGCTAACTAACTCTATTGTTGCATTGCAGAAAATGGCTACACTAAGAAAGCAACTGAACAATTGGATGTCTACAGCTTTGGTGTGGTATTGCTAGAGCTAGTGAGTGGCAGGCAAGCAGAGCAAACAGAGTCAAATGACTCACTTGACATTGTGAAGTGGGTCAGAAGGAAAGTGAATATCACTAATGGGGTGCAACAAGTTCTTGACCCTAAAATATCACACACTTGTCACCAAGAAATGATTGGAGCTTTAGACATAGCGCTTCATTGCACTTCTGTGGTGCCTGAGAAAAGGCCATCCATGGTAGAAGTTCTAAGAGGCCTTCACTCCTTGGAGTCAAGAACTTGCATTGCAAATTTGCATGAACCAAATGAGGAACCCTCCATTCCAGTCTGAACTTCTATGTTCCAACTCAAAGACTGCCTTGTTTTTTGTTGAGTCTTTGTATGTAAATTTTAAGCTTTGTATTTCACATCATTTTTTTTCTTTTCAATCTGATGATTATATAGGAATGGTTTGGCCACGATACATTCTATGTTTGGCATTGAATTCCAAGTGTTAATGATACTCAGGAGTACCATCACGTATTTGTTTAGACACATACTTTAATGATGTAGGCTCAAGGTCGAAGTAGATAACACCAGCTTCACTATATTATTTTATTTTTCGTTCTGTCCTTATGGCAGTAGGCTGTGGAGGAACCAACTATACTATACATAAAGGAAAAAGTTCGGCCAATGCTGTAAAAAACAAGTGAATTTTTTTATATTGGCAAAAAGAATGAGTTGATAGAAGAGGGAAGTATTTGAGTCATGAAAAGTGGTTTGACATGTTACATTGTGTCTCAATCTTAATTTTTTTATAAATATTATTCATAATAACAATTTATTTATTCATAATAAATTAAAAATATAATATATACGTATATTAAAAAGTATTTATTTGTTATAAATTTTAATTTCTTTACAAATACACATTTTAATTATGATATAATTTATATATTAAAAATATTTATTTATTTACTTTAGTTGTATAAAATAATCATTTATCATGTCATTCCTATGCAATGCTGATAAACTCAAAAAGTGATTCAATTTATTTTGGATTAAAGCGGTATTGGTAGTTGGAATTGCGATCTTTATTGTTGTGCTTTGGCATGTCATTAATAAAGTCTCACTTCCTCATTTTACACTTTTATTTTATTTTATATAAATATTTAAATTTTATTAATGTTTTATTTACTATTATCTTTAAAAATAATAATCAAAGAATATAAAATATTTTTTTATTAAAAAAACAATGTTCACTTCCTTTTTAAAGAGTGGGATTTTATAATATTAAAAAAAAAACAAATGCATGTCTTTCTCTCTCTTTGCAAACAAGGAAAACAAATGCGTATACTCTCCAATTTATTTTTGCATTGGTTGATGTTGAACTTGATCCCATCATAACAAAATTCTTATTTTTCTTGTATTTGGTCACATTGTGATGCTTGGCTGATAAAGCTCCTTCAACGGTAGTTTTTCTCTCGTGAATCTTCTCTAATCCTAGGCTTGCAAGGCATGCATCACTTCTGCCGAAGAGATATTGGACAGATTCTTCGTAATTTCCAAAGTGGTTATTGATGCATGCTTAACATCTCTCGCACTATAACTATAATTTTTTCAACAATTATGGATTTTGCAAATATAGTATCCAACAATCTAACCTTATTAGCAATGCCAAGTTTTCTGTTTGAATACCCTTTAATTGTCTTGATTCATCTTTTGTACCTCAAATTCCTTCATCAGGTTTAACACTTGCATGCCACAAATATATTCATCCCCTTCATACTCTTCCTTTAAATAGTCCCAATTTTCTTTGGGTGAATTAAGAGTCATGATCATGGTGAAGATCATTAGAGAAACACCAACAAATAGGCAAGTCTTTGCCTTATTGGTTTTTTTTCCTCCTTGTGATGCTTTATTTAGGTCATGGTGAAATTTTTAGGCAAAGACATTTCATAATCCTCTTTCACAACATTCCACAAATCAAAAGACTTTATGTAGAACTTTATTTTCACCTTCCAAAGGTCATAACTCTTTCCATCAAAGACAAGAAAAGCAATTTGCAAGAAACTAGATTTAATATTCATTTCACAGGTTCCTCAAGAAAAAATGTAAGAGAGAAAGAAAAAATAAAAAATAAATAATAGAGAAGAAAGTGAGTTTAATTTGGAACAACTAACACATTTTTTTTTATGAATAAACCTTATATTTAAATAAATGAATAAAAAATCATGCTCCATTTTGCTTACTAATAATTTAAAAATAGAATCAGAAACTAATTTAAAATTTGAATTCAAACTCACTTATTCACTAACAAGATAATAACTAACTCAAATGAAAAATCAAAACATTCTAAGTATAAAAATAGAATAAAATATTAAAAACTATAAACTAACATTTTAAAAAGTATAGCATTTTTAAAAAATGTAATGTTAAAAACTATTAGAAAATCTTGTTTGTTGGACACACAAATAATTTTTTTTTAAAATGCTAGAAATTAATAAAAAAATATTAAAAATTAATTGAAATCACTTGTTAAACATAATTTAAATATTTCAATATCTTCTTTTCTTCTCTTTATTTCTAGATATCCATTTGATACATTGCATGATTTACATGTAAGTATCCAAAAAATTATTTTTCAATTTCCCAAAAATAATTTATCTTTGTTTTTATTTTCGATTTAGATTAAATTTTAATTTTGACCATCCTTTAATTTTTTATTCTGAACTTGGGTTTTTTTTTTGTTATTTTAATCCCATGTTTTAGCAAATTCACAACTATATATAAATATATATAAAATTGAGAATTTATCAATATTGTGAAATAATTTAATCAGTTAAAATGTAAAAATAAAATAAATATATGAAAAATTTAAAAATTGAACTAAAATTTCAAATTTTCTAACATGAGAGAACTAAAATCTAAAAAAAGAGACCAAAATTTTGGATGAGGAATTAAAGGGAAATCCAAATGATAATTTGACCATTTTTTAATCTGCTTATAGTTTTTTATCTACCCTCTTTTATGTCTATGTACAAATTGAATTTTAATAATATTTTAAAAATTATCAATAATTAGAAATAACCTTCATTGTTCATTTCAATAATGTTCTAAAAGAAATTGTCAATAGTTAAAACATTTTTAAAGATGTTTATTTATTATGATTTTTAATTATATACAGATAAATATTTATCTGTATATTTCATAAATTAAAATACTAATTTTTATTTATTTATATATTTTTTATTTATCTATAGTATATAATCAAATAAATACATCAAATGATAAAATAAAGTGTTTAATATATTAAAGAGATTTTTAGTTAAGTCTTAAATGTTTAGTTTAAAATATTAAATGCACATTTACTAATTTCCTTTTAGATTTTAAAGGAATTCGTCGGTGTAAATTCTATTTTAGACTAAATATTTAACCCTTACATTGGATTTGACGGTTTAAGATAATAAATATAGAAATCGAATGCATTTATCAAATTATAAATAAAAAAAATGATTTTTTTTATAATAATTTATACAATAGTAACATTTTTGTATCTATTTCTCTTTTGCACATAATTTATTATATGTGATAACGAAGAGACATAAATAAAAAATAATTTTATATGAATTACTGTATAAATTATTATATTTGTATTATATATATGAATAAAATATTTAATATATTATGAATTCAAAAACTTATTTATTATGTCTTAAAATATTTAGTTAAATATATTAAATGGTCTTTTATTAATTTCCTTTTAGATTTAAAGGGATCCATGGGATAAAGCATAAATTTTACACAAATATTTAACGCTTTCATTTGATTTGACAGTTCAGTATTTGCACAATTGAACGAAGCAAGAAAGAGGTTCATGGATTTATGAAGGAAATATGGAATCAGTATTTAATAAAGAAATAAAAATAAAAACGAAGTACATTTAATATTATAAATTCATTTTCAATACATAATTTACAGCTTATTTGAATAATATAAAAACATAGGAGTATATTTTTTATTAATAAATATTAATGGTTAATTTTTAATTTTTTTGATAGATTAAATTTGTCATTTTTTTATTAACTACTCAATTAATCTTATATATATAAAAACTACTTAATATGTTAGCATGCGTTAACTAACATGATAGTATTGATTGTAAAAATGTGCTTAAATTTTTTAAATAAGATTTTAAATTTAATCTTATAAATAAAAAATATAAAAAAATTCACTAAAAATTATTTAAATTTGCTGATAAAATTAGTTATCAATAAAAAAAATGTGAATAAACCATAGTGCACTAATAAATTTCCCGGACAGCATTAAAAACTAATCTTAAAGAAATAAAATAAAATTCTTTAAAAAAATATAGTTTAGTATAGCTTTTATTCTCTTTCCACATATTATCACTCAAGACTAAGCCGACTCCAGAGAATAAACAATTCTCCTTGTGAACATTATCATTTATCAAATAATTAAGAGATTTTGCTGTAATGTAATCGGATGACATTAAATAAAAGTTGAAAGAGTGTTGTAAAATCTGTAAAAATTAAAAAAGTATTAATTGTACAATCTGTAAATATTAAATTCAGTATTCTGTCGATTTTCTTTTTGGTGACATATTCTGTAATATATGCAACTTACAGAAAGAAACTCACATATATTGTTTAAATAAATTACAAATTATTAGTACTTACTATGAAAATATGTTATTTTTATATCACTGTTATTTCTATCATAGAGTGTCGCTAATAATGACTATCCTACGAATACAAGTGATTTTCCACCCTACTGACCTTGATATCCTTATTTTCGACTATTAGTTTTTTTATCCATATTTTCCTATTAGTTTTTTAGGCTATTAGTTTTATCTAATTTATATTTCCCGACACAAAAATCCTTGAAGTATATATTATTTAAAAGTTAATATATAAAATATTTTCATTGGAAATTAAAACAAGATGAATACTGTCAATTTTTTTTAACATTTGATTCTTTTACTAATATCCTAAAAACACATAAATGAATTTCTTATGTTGAATTTTTAATATATATATATATATATTTGATAAAATATGTGATTTTTATTAATCAAACTGTTAAATTATATTTATATATTATCAAGATCGTTTATGTTAAATTTTATCAAAGTTGAACAACAACAACTAAATAATTAAATGATTAATATATTAAAATATTTTGAAATATTTATATTACATCAATTTTAATTTATATAAATAAAATAAAAAATGAATTTGAATTAATATGAAATTTTATATATGTGATTTATATGAAATAAATTTTCAATTGAAAGTGAATTTTATGAAAATATTATTCAATTGAAAATTATAAAATAATATAATAGTTGTGAAAGTTACATCAGTGTAATTTTTTTTTTTTCATTATGTATATATTATATAAAAGAAATTATTGTGCATTTTTCTATTTTTTTAAAGGTACACAAAATTTATAGTTAATGTCATTTTAATCATTTTTTTTAAATTTTTCATTAAAAATATTAGTGTTATGTTAACTTTTAAATTTTAATATGGTTTAATGTAATTTTTGGTTCATTATATTTTACTGTTATTTTTACTTCGATACATAAAGTTTTAGAAATTTTAGTTTGATCTTTTATATTTTTAAAATGTTCATTTTGATTTTTTTTAAAATTTAAAAGTTAACAAAATATTAATGTTTATAAAAAATTGAAAAAAAAATATATTTCTAAAACATATAGAATTTAAATAAAATTTAATATATTAAAAACTTTTAATTACGAAATAAATCAAAAGTCCCGTTAAGTCCAAATTAATTAATATGAACCCACCCATTTAATTTAATCTCTGAGAGGTTCACAGAAAATGTTCTCATGATATGTTCATGCCAATTCACCAACCTCAACCCATATTAATTTTATAATATATATATATATATATATATATATATATATATATATATATATATATATATATATATATATTGTTTTGCATTCACCGACTCCCAACTCATATTAACGTTTTTCCTTTGATTAGTTTATAATATTAAATATTTTTTTTGTTTTGCAATTAATGAGTGCCTATACAATATTCTCTCTCTTCAATAAAATTATTAATCATATTCAACAATTAAATTGAAAAAATTCATGGTCAAATATTGGAGTGAAAGTTACATTGTACCAATTAACCAAGTCTGAGCTAGATAAGAAATCTTAAACAAACGTTACCAGATCTTCATGCGTTATAAGCACAACCTTTGACTTCTACATCCCAAATTATTATACTCACTTCAGCACCATAGATTGGCCGTGGAAGAATTATACTCTCTGCTTCAAGGTCAAACAAATATGGTACCACCAACCATGTTGTCCACTCAAGAAGGCACGTCGAGGAATATGACTCAATTTGACTCATCAGTGATACTCCATCACCTTGTGAATCTACAGGTTGGGAGTTCTTCTCAAGGGCCAAGGAACAATTTGGCTTGTTGTTCATCCCAAAAATGTCACATCTCATTGGTATTAGAGGGAATACTTGATGAAAAATACATAGAAGAATGTCTAATCCCATCCAAAATATTGTCGCACAAACATGAGCCCTATGCAATGTACGTGCCATCTATGGTAATTTACTTCTTACAATAATAATATACTCAATTTTATTTTTCCAATCGTGAAATTTTGTGGCAGGAATGAGAATGATCGAAGACAACATGGAGGGCATCGTAGTTTGAGTGAAATAATTCGTAGAGGGAAGAGTGTATATCGAGGAGTAATCAAGTATATGATTCTATTTGAAATTAAGCTATTGCTTACGTTTGTGTTCCAATTTTTTGTGACCTTAATGAGAGGTAAAATTAATTTTGATTGATTATATAGGTGCAACTACCAGCGTTTCGAAGCATTTGTGTGGGATAACTCCGATCCAGGGAAGAGAGGAAGACCAGGTTGAAATAGCCTTTATCAAAATATAAAAAGCTTTTCAATTCTCCATTTATTTGCTACCTAAAACTACTCACTAACTTGACTTTATTAACTTTTACTTGTATATATTCCTGGATCTTCTTCAACTATTGCAGTTTATGTGGGTAAGTACACATTTTTTTTTTGACAGAAAAGTACACAGGTTTTTTCTATTCCAAATGCTGCTTATATTAATGTTAATAGCCGAAGATAAAATCATGGTTTTCCTCACAATTGAAAAACACATATGTAGGATTTTCCATGTGAATCTTTCTTTTCTTGTTTTGTTTTTCATTGATACTAATTGGATTTTTTTTTTCTTCGTCTGAGTTGGCAGGTGCTTATTCTACTGAAGTTGACGCCGCCAAAGCCCATGATTTAGTGTCGGTGAAGATTGGGGGCTTAAATGCATTAACGAATTTTCCTGTATGTCATCGTAGATAGATTTATGAATTTCATTGCAAAAACATTTTGTGGCGGATTTTGATTTAATTATTATTAATTACTTTAATTCCATCTCATAAACATACTGTTCTTCGTAGGTGAGATGCTATTCGAAGGAAATGGACGAGATGCGATGGATGAGCACAAGGGATTATATTTCAGCTGTTAGATGGTAAGATGTGAATTGTGTGTATGTGTTATTATATGTGTATCATGTGCTTTACATGTATATATGCGTAGTTGCATTAAGTTACATTATTAATCATGTGTTAGTTGCATATAAATACTTAACAAAATCCGAGTAATGTGTAAGATCTACTTGGTAAATAAAATTGATCAACATGACTTATTTAGTGAGTCGTATCATTCAAGAAAGAAGTTCTATAAAATTAAAATTATATATAATAAATTTATGTAACTTCAACAAGTTAAAACTATTGACAGTATTTCTTATTTTTCAAACTAACTATGCAAAATTGGTTCTTATCAAAATAAGATTTTAATTTGTTCTTGTGATGCATAGCATTAAAGGAAATTACTGATAAATACTGTTATCAAATTAACATTTGCAATTATAATAAAACAGACTTATATTTTAACTAAAAAATTCTCTTATCAAGAATCATATGTATCACGACATTATTAATTTCTGATATAATAAGCTGTAAGACATTCCTAATCTTTGATCCAGGACAATAAAAATAAATGTTATTAACCATTTTTCTTTTTTAAAATGTTGAACCATTGGTATGAGTTCATAATTAAGATAAAGAAAGTAGTCATTGATTCCATGAAAACTTGACAAAATTTCAGGACGGGCAAGGACTATAGTGACGGTGACTCTCCTTACCGTGGCGTCTACAGGTTTGCATTTTCTCTTCTTTCTCTCTTTCATTAATTTATTATTATTATTCTTCTTCTCTCTTTCACTTTCTCTCTCTCATTCCTATCAGATCATACATGGTCCCAATAGGCAAGAAATGGGAAGCGAGGCTGGGTCGTGAGGGTTCACCAAACTTGCACTTGGGAACTTATTGTGAGTTCATATTCCAACTCTTCCAATTCATTTTCTAATTTATGGCATGCACACAGTGAATAGTATTTAATTAGCATCAACATGTATAATGTATGTCAACTATATGTTAGTTATTAATGTACATAATCAATGGAATATGTTTGCACATTGTAGTAAAATATATCATATGTTGGCCTTAGTTTAATGTAAGACATATGTTTCTCTACTTCAGACACTCCGGAGGATGCAGCCAGAGCTTTTGATATTATTTCAATAAAAATAAAGGGAAGGGACGCCATTACCAATTCCGATTTGAACAGTTATGAGGTGGATGGCATTATGAAGAGCCAAATTACAACAGCAATGGATGGGTCGATTACTTTGAAGGTAGATGGAGTCGACAACGAAACTGAAGCATATCCCCCTCAAACTCAAAGCGTATTCCAGCACAATCATCAACAATTCATCAACTCATCATCCTTTTCTCGTCGCTATCAAAACCACAATCTCTTTTCAAGCAACCCTTATGCTCTTGGTGGTTTTATTGGCGGTGTTGGAAGTAGTGGCAGTGGCAATGCATATGGCAATTCAATTGTTAACCTTGCAGCACAGACTGCACAGTTTACAAATCAGAATGATACACTGCAACAGCCACTTCAGACTCAGCAGAGCCAAGTGAATGTTAACAATTTCAATCAGAATATACGCAGCAACAACATCAACAACAACAACAAACAGTTTCTGTCTCAGGATTCTAACCGTTCTGTGCTTTCTCATGCCCCCCAAAATCTTAATTTGGATAAGTGTGTCCCTTTCCCTGATTGGCCATCTGGTTTTGGCTTGCTAGGGGGGAACTTGGAATTGGAACCTTTAAGAAATATTAATTCCCTGAATGTGCAACCTCTAGAACAAGTCATGGTGAATGAAAGTACAGGAGCAACAAACGGTGTTTCTTCATTAGGGACACAAATCCAACCAGTGGAACCATCTAATCAGGAATTTGGAGCTACACAGCTACCGTTTCTTGAAGTGAACCAAAGTTTTGAGCCTTACAACTTCCAAGCCAATACTTTGAACCAGATACCACATGGGAACTTAAACTCCAGCCTTTCTGATAGTTTTCAGAACCCTAGTTCTGAAACAAACAACAATGGTTCCCCAGGTGAGACCAGTGGATGTCCAATTGATTTGGACATGAGAGATTATCTCAACAGATCTTATATAGAAGACAAAGATTTTGCTTGTGATTTTGACATGTTTGGAGCATTAGTGAATGAGGATAGACAAGGCCTCTAGTACTGCTACTAACTGCAGGCTTAGTTTATATAATAAGAACATGTTAGTTTTCATTAGTCATTCAAAGCATGGTGCAACTTTGGCTCAAATAATGAGGTTTGAATAGGTGAATATGATTTAGAATTAGTCTTGAGTCAAGTTTCTCAAAACTCAGATTTTTGTAACCTATGATTGAGACTTGTGATGATAGACGAATCCGGCTAGATGGTTAATTTTATCTTATCTTAATAAATTTGGATTGTGAACATTGTTGTTTTCAAGAGTCTCGTGAAATTAGGTTCAATTTGAAAATTTCTGAATTAATTAATAATTTAATTATCGTCTTAATCTCTATATTTAGAAGTGTATTTTTTTTAGTCTCTAAAATTTAAAATATTTTTTTAATTTTTGAATTTTGAAAATTATTTTTTAATCCTTTTGATATATTGATATTTTATGATGATTTTTAAACACTTTGTAATAGTATTCAAATGTAAATCTAAGGGACTAAATTGCTTCTCCCTAATTAGGAGCATAATTGCTTCTCGTTCATTTAGATATTGGCAACAAAATTTTGGTAAATCTGCGAATGGATTCATAGGTATATGAATGGCTAACTATTGTAGTGAAGTTATAATTAAAAATAAAATATATCATAGATATATAATTTATATCGAGGTAGTTTATTAAATATATAGTTATTAAATTTTTCTGATCAGGAAAAAAAATAGTAAGATCTAAAATAAATTTTGATAGACACTTTTTTTTTATTTTAAATGAGAGTTATATATTGAATATTTTTATCAACATATATGATTTTTTACTTTATAAAAGTTAATAACAAATAAATAATTTGTTTGTTGATGGATCTAAAACTTGAGAGTCTTTATCCTTAAGCCGACCTGCCTATCTTAAGGGCGTATTAGATGAAGCAAAGATCACTGCAGGGTCTATGACACAGCTCACCAATTTCATTAGCCAAATTGATTATCTCTCAAAATGAAATATATTGGGATGGGGATTTTCTTCACCAACTGGCTTCTGTTATTTTTTCTGATGTACTGCATATTTCAGTTGAATAAAGCCCAATTCATTTCTAAAAAATATCTCAAATATGTTAATATTATTTTTTATAATGTTGGTAAAATAAAAATATTATTATCCGTTGCTTTTAATGTCATTCAAGCATTTATACGTATTTTTATAGATCCTTTAAATATGTAAATAATCTAATTATGGATCTTATCAACAATATGATTTATATAGAAGTGGATATGTGCTACTACTCCAAAGATGTAATGTTGATAATTTTCATCTCCCACTATTTACTTACAATTTTGTATAAATACTTAGTCAATCATGTCTACTTATGATTTATAGTCAATGTTGATTTATCGTTGATTTGTAGACAATCATGCATCGCAAATCTCAATATATGTATATTATATTAATTTGAATTTTATATTTAAAATATACTTAACAAATTAATTTTTAAAATGATAATATATATATATATATATATATATATATATATATATATATATATAATTACACACAGAGTCATTTAAAAATGTATATGCTTAATCTACATATATTATCATTAAATTTATTAAATTAAATAAATATATTAATTTATTAGCATCCAACACCTACTCTTAATCCATATCATTATAAAATCTGGTTAATAAAGTAACAGTGTTACCCCACTTGTTATCGGTTTTTCTCTCTGTCATTTTTATTTATGTTATTAATGTATTTCTTTATTTTTTTATTATCTAAAATTCAAGGGTACGGTAAAAGTTGTGCCACGTGATCTGAAGGCAATAGATGTGTTTTTTGGATTATAATTAGAAAAGTTGATTTAAGTTGAAGTTAACTTTTTAAACTAAAATTGAGTGAAAAGTAAGTTAAATATAAGTTGATTGTGGTTTGATACGTGTATTTCAAAAATATTTTTATCATAATTAAACTTGTTTGGATAGTAATAATAAAAATGACGTTCAAATGTGTAATGAATAAAATGAACATAAATTTAATTTAATTTAATTTATTATTTAAAGTAAATTATTATTATTATTATTATAAGACTCCATTTCTTCCATTGCTAGAAAATGACAAAGGCCACACTCACCGTCCTCCTTGAAGAATGGAACCCAGCCACAACACACTAACAAAATGATGGTAACGATGGTACTCTTTGTAAACAAAATTTCCGTTGGAAACCGATATTAAAAAGAAAAGAATCACCCTATAAATTAAAGGCTCTTTCTCCCTTATATATACACCTACGCAAAACTGCAAGGGGCAATGTTGTCTTTTACAGAATTACAGCATGTTGAAGCTTAAAATCTAAAATTAATGTCTTTGGACAAGAATCACGTCCAACTCAACGGGAAACAAAATTTGCCAAACAACTTGGTCCACCATTCCATCAAGCCTCAACGGACGTTTGGAAATACACCCTAAGTCTCCAAATACTTTACGCATGTTTGCTCTCGAAGCTTCACCTACGTTTTCACTGAATCATAAAAAATAACATATTTAACCATGTGATTATTTGACTGAATCATAAAAATAATTTATCTTTATTTTCACAATTCATAATTGTTTTCATTATTATAAATAATGATTTTTTTAACATTTCAATTATTTATTATAAATTAAAATAATAATAAATTATTATTATAAAAATTAAAATTATGTATTATCAATATCAGCATAAAAATAAGTTATAAATATAATAAAGATTCATTGCTCAGAATTTGTTGACTAAATTCTAATTTTGATTTCTTTTAATTCTTAATTTGCTGTGATTTTTGGTCTTCTTTTTTTAAAAAATTATAATTTTGATTTAACTTTTAATTTTGTGATAAAATAATATATACAGATTTGAGATTGATTCAAAATTGTGGATTTTTTGAAATAAGAGAATCCAAATTGCAGAAAAATCAAAATTACAGATTAAGAATTATGAGAAAAAATTTAGTCAAATTTTACTTGATTAATTAACATATTATATCAAGCATTAACTTCTTTTTTTTTTGTAAAATTAATCTTTTATTTTACTTTCTTAAAGAATATTTAAAACAATAATCAAAATACATATATTTAGATATTAAATTATGTGATAATTAATTTTTTATTAATTAGTTATTATATATTTTTTAGTAATTTTTAATATGAAAATTCATAATTAAAAGAATATGTATTACATTTAATACATCTATAATATATACAGAGAGAGAGAAAAGAGGGGAAGAATACTCACTATTCACAAATTTGTCTTTAGTTACAGGTTATAAACTACAATTTTGATTTTCCTTAAGTCTCTAATTTTCGTCTTTTGTTTTTTTTCATAATTTTAGTTAAATCTTTAATTTTTTATGTTTATTTTTTTTAATTTCATCCAATTAAACTTTAAATTTAACATATTTATTTGAGGTACTATAAAAAATAATTTATTTGATTAAAATGTTAAAAATAAAAAATAAACATATTAAATTAAGGATAAAACTTTTTCATTTCTTAACTCTTCAATTCATTAATTTAAATTTCGGTCAAGAGATAAAAAAAATCTAATAGTAAATTATTTTGCTTAAACATCAAACTTAAATAATATCTAAATAATTCAATCTTAATTTTAATATTAATTATTTATATTTAATCATTTATTGGACTTTATATGCATAAACAAAAGATTCTTATTGGATTTTTTTCATTGAAGTTCACAAGTGGTCATTCGACTGAAATTGACGCCGCTAGAGTTCATAATCTGGTTTCAATTAAGATAGGGACTTAACTACATGGACATTGTTTTTTCTGCAGATTAATATCGTGAATAGATTCATGAATTTCATCAGTAAAAAAAAATTATGAATTGTCGTAAATTTTGATTTAATTATTATTAATTAATTGAGTTCCATCTCATAAGCATACTATTATTCATCGGTGAGAAATCAACCAAATGCAAAGTATGAGCAAAATCAGTTATAGTTTTACTGTTAGAAGGTAAGATGTGAATTCTTTTTATATGTTTTTTTAATATTTGTTTTTATATGTTATATCTTCTTATAGTATTCTTATGTAAGGATACTATCATGTAAGGCCTTCAGACACCCTTTTATAAAAAAAATTATCCTTATGTAATATTCTTATGATACTTTGTAGAAAAATTAACAAATAAAAAATAATATATTTTGTTTAATAAAATTTTCTCTCTTTTGATCCGTGAATAAATTTCCGTATTATAAGAGAAGAAAATAAAAAAAAAAACAAGTAAAAAATAAAAAAAAAAACAAGTTTTTCCCGCAAGTTAAATTAACTTGTGCACTTGATTGTTAAAGAAGTTCTTTTATCCAACTTTTATAAAAGTCATAGTGCATAGCTAGATTTTAGCTTAAAGAAAAACTTTAATTTATTTTATCTTTTTATTTTTTTTCTATAATTGTTTATATAGAAATTTATTTAAATAGATCATGTTTAATATCTTGAAAACATAACCAATCTTCTTTTATTTAATAAATAAGATAATTTATAGAAAGATATGATAGGAGGAAGAAAGATTTTCTTATATTATTTTTTTGTTTTGGAGAGTTGTTCCTTTTTTACCGCTTGTTTTGGAGAGTTAAACTTTGAATTATAATCATTAACATATGAATTACTTTGAGGAAAAATGACACATTTCGTAAAAAAAAAAAAATATTTTGGAGAGTTAAAACTTTGAATTATAATCATTGACATGCTAACTACTTTCAAGAGAAAAGGCACATTTTGTAAAAAAAAAATGTTTTGAAGAGTTAAAACTTTGAATTATAATCATTGATATAATAACTACTTTAAAAAAACGACACATTTCGTAAAAAAAAATAATGTTTTGGAGAGTTAAAACTTTAAATTATAATCATTGACATATTTACTAACTAACAACACATCTCATAAGAAAAAATAATGTTTTGGAGAGTTAAAACTTTAAAATATAATCACTACATGTTAACTACTTTTAAGGGAAACTGCACATTATGTATCAGATACACATAATCATTAATATTACTTTAATTTAATTTTAGATATTAATTTATTATATATGAAATTAAATTAAGTGAAGGAAAGCCATGTAGTTCCACTTATGCAGAGGATCAAATCCTACTATATATATATATATATATATATATATATATATATATATGTATATATATATATATATATATATATATATATTATGCTTGTGTCTTTCCCACCCCATCCCCAAACACAAACACAAGAGTTCCCCTCACCTGTGAAGTCCAAGTTTTGTTTTGTTTTTGTTTTTGTTTTTTCTGTTTACCCTAAGGTGTGGAATAAATTGTTGCTCCTTTGTATTTGTTTGTTTAGCATGGACAAGGCAAATAATTCTTTAAACATGTTCAACTATTGGTATGAGTTCATAATTAAGATAAAGTTTGTCTCTCTCTCTCTTTGTTAAATTAAGATATAAGACAATCATGATTGCATGAAAACTTGACAAAATTTCAGGAGCGGCAATGGCTATACTGACAGCGTCTCCCCTTACCTTGGCGTCTATAGGTTTGCATTCTCACTTCTCTCTCTCTTCTATCTGAAACTGCAGGATCTCGGAGAACAGGAAATGGGTAGCGAGGCTCGATCATGTGGGTCTGCCAACGATCATGTGGGTCTGCCAACCTTGCAATTGGGATTTTTTTGTGAGTTCATATTCCAAGCTAAGTCTTCCAATTCATGGCTTACTACTGTGAATTGTTAAGCATCAACACATATGCATGTCAACTGTTAGTTATTAATATAGTCTTAAAATACTTTCTCTCTTTTGCACTTTATATTAATTAAAATTTATTAAGAATTACAAAATCTTAAAACGGACTCATTGTATAAAACATATAATTTAGTCCTACATGTTGTGAATTTTCATTTTAATCCCTGTACATAAAAAAATATTAAATCAATCCTTACATGTATAAATATGACCGATTTAATCCTTATCATATATGGATAGTTAACTTGCTTATGTATTATTAATTTAGTACATATACATTCTTAGTTTAGTTTAGTTCTTATATGTGTAGTACATTCTAAACTTACTCCTTACATATTCATAGCACGCAGGTTCTTAATTCATTTTTATATGTATGTTTAGTGTGTTTTTAATTCAACCCTACATTAAGGTATTAAATTAAGAATGTGTTATATATAAGGACTAAATTAAAAATGTACAAGGGATTAATGGTGACTGAGACCAAATAGATAATAGTGTTTACCTATATATGGACCAAATTGTATTTTTAACCTTAAATAAAAGTGAAATCACTACTAGAAAAGAGACTTTCTACATCGGTTATCACGCGTCGTTGTAACCCGGAGTCGTTGAAACACAACGACGGTTAAATGATCGATGTTGAATTTTGACATTCTACATCGGTTATTAGGACAACCGATGTAGAAATCTGCCCATTTTAAGACGGGCTAGTCTCCAAACCCTTCTTTAAATGCCAGATTTCTACATCGGTTGTCCTGACAAACGATGTAGAATGATCATCATTCTACATCGGGTATGTACTGAACCGATGTAGAATGCTAGACATTCAACATCGGTCATTCTAATAACCGATGTAGAATTCTAGACAATCAGAGTGAATGTTACTAGAATGAATGTTTTTTAAGCCTATCAAACAAGTTTAATTCAAATGGCACGTCATATGTCAACCCTACAGAATTTACCAGGGCCTTCAACCTTTCTTGTGTCAAAGAAGTAATTTTAAGACAAAGATAAGGGATCCTTGAGAAGAAAGAAATACAAAATAAAGAAAAAGAAACGCAACAACAAAAGAAGTCGCCCAATCCCTCTGCATCTGTTGGAACGAAATACAAAAAGAAAAAGAAAAGCAACACCATAGTACTTGCACCAAATAGAAGTCAATCACCTAAGCTTATCTCAGATTGCACATTGTTTCACTCCAACCAGGTTGCACAAAGTACTTGCACCAGATTGCACATTGTTGCACAAAAAGAAAAGCAACACCATAGTACTTGCACCAGATTGCACATTGTTGCACAAAAAGAAAAATAAACCTCCTTAAAAATACATGTTTCACTCCAACCAAATGCATAGATTGCTCATTGTTCAGTCCCTCAAGCTCATGCAAAGATGGGAAATTACAGATATTTACATTCTTTCAATTTGCATTCAAACAAACACAAACACACAATATATTAGGTGGAACAATGTAATATTAATTTGAATATTGATTACATATATACTATTTTCCATGATGATATAATAACTTGCCTTGTGAGAAATTCCTTTCAGCAAAAATGCTTGCATGGTTCCATTCTTTTCTCTCTTCACATACTCCAAATAATTCGTATGAATTATCCCTATAACTAGCCTGAATTTAGTCTTCCATCTTTTCCCATGGTGATACCATGTCAAGTGCTCGGGCTCCTCTAGAACAACAATATCTGCAACTTTGTCAGGGATAATCTCCGAAATATCCCCAACAGCAAGAATGCTCCTTTTATCTCTAGAAAACTGCATTATAAGTATAGAATAAGTTAGCACAACTGACATAACAATAAGGTTTGGATGAAACAGAAATAACAGGATTCTTAAGAGTAAAAGCTGATAGATGCTCAAATCTATGACCAAATAGCTTACATAAAAGCATATTGGTATATTACCATTACATTTATAATGGAAGTTTGCAAATTCCCATTGAAAACCTCATTATCAAATCCTTTACTAAAATGACATTTCTTTCATTATGGCTAAACTTAGACTATGGCCTTTTTTACACAAAAACAGTGAGTTAAATGAGAGATAACATAAGAAACAGAGAAAATATTAGACAGAAGCTGAGACTCAAAACTATTTAGTAGTGAGAAATTTACATAAAGTGTAAGCTCTGTATAGGGCATCGATCAAATACATCTAAACGATGCAGTTACCAAGAATAGACAGACAGTAACCAACAACAGCTAACAGATCACATGGTGGCTACAACTATCAGAACATTTTACAGTTACAGCACAGTCCTATATACTCTAGTAGTCTTCAATCTTCATTCGGAAATGTGCATATTTCTGTGTTTTTGGGGGAAAGCTTCCAATTTTTCCTGTTAATGGAAAACATCAACCACAAGAAATTATCACCTTTCCAAAGCTTCCAAGACTCTTAAGTCTCAACACAACCTTCTCTGCTTCTCGTTCATGTCTAAAAATAGGCAAACCATGACTTTAATGTCAAACTGTTAAATTTTTGTACCCATCATTTGTTTAAATGGATTCACTAAAATTGTCCAGGATGAAAATCATCTTCACTAATCATATTCTAATCTAAAATTTCAATTAGAATAGTGAAATTTCATATTATATGACAGACATTTGTATTACTGGGCAGAAAACTGGATAAAATATTTGCACAAAAAATAAGATGATATGGGAAAAGACTTACCACAGACACTAGGAGGAAGAGTACCAAGGCTTAACTCATCAAAATCAATCGCTTTGATCTGATACTTCCCAATGTATTCAGCAAATATAATATCGGTTGAGTCGTGCTTCTAATAATCTTACAAATTGCCTATACATAAAAACGAAACACCATTGAAGAATCGTCCAACAAGAGCACAAACACACCCATATGGAATCACTGAAATTACAATATCGTGTCTAAGAAGGGCCACATATCCAACAAAAACTTGTTCAACCAATCAACCTGAATAACATGCAAAAATAATATCAATAACACAATAACATCATCATCGTCGTCATCATAAACCTTAAAAAAACAAAACAAAACAAAACAAAACGTTTAATTCACGAAACTAACTCGTTCACCCAGAGAGGAATCTCGGGCAGAAGTTCTTGCAGAGCATTTGGGCCTAATTCACTGATTGGCCTAACAACAGGGTCCTGCAACATTGAAGAGAAAGAAAAAAAAATCAAATTTTGATTATCACCCAGAATTCAAAACGCAAAAGGGGTGTTAACCCCAACACCAGCAGTCCCTGGAGAGTGATCAGAAGAAATGCATGTGTCTGTGCTGAAAATTTGAATAAAACAGAACGAACATGCAATGAGTTGTTATGTTAACCTTGACATGTTTGGTTTCTGAGTAGACAAAGAGAAAGAACCCAACTAAGAGGCCAAGAGGTATTCCAACGGCAAAACCAAAAATCCCCAAGAAACTGCTCACGAACCCCATATGCTCTCTATCCTGAGCAAGCCATAGCTTGGCGTGTTCCACGCAGCGGTGCAGCGCGTTCTTGTGCGAAAAGCTCGAATCCGCGGGCCGCGAAACGAGCAACCCTCTCAGTACGGAGATCGAATCCAAGTCCTTCTCGCCGAGCAGATCGGTGACATCGTCGATGACGTAGTCGTAGGTCAAGCAGCAGCCACGCTCCTGCGTTCTGGTAAGCATCATGGAGCTACGGTGAGGGTGGAGGGCGAGGATGGAGGGTGATGGTAGGCTTTTGGGCTCCCTCCCGCAGAGCTATGAAGCAGCTGAGGCGACAACAAATGGGAGAATGAGAGAGAGAGTGGCATTTACCCGATAAAGAGAGACAGAGAAAGTGATAAATTATATTAATTAAAAATAATAAGCATTTAAGACGGGTTTTCCGAAAACCGCCTTGTTTTGAAATATTCCAAGGCGATTTTCAAAAATCGTTTTTAAAATATTAACCATATTTACAACTTTGCCATTGTGATATAAACAAAAACGGTTTTTTATAACCGACTTAAATACCCTGTTGTAGAAAACAGTATTTTTAGTAGTGAATATAATTCCCAAAATTTACTTTTAATAAATTTTAGAGAATAATAGTAGAAAGTGCAGTTAAAGAGTATTAGTATTGCTCATATACATCACCAAAAAAGTATGCTTGCACATTCTACTAGGTATATCATGGTTTACAGAATAAAACCTGGTTAGTTTTATAAGTTATTCTATAATAACAATGGGGTTTGAACAAGTGTATGTTTTAGAATTAGTCTCAAGTCAAGTTTCTCAAACAAGGTTTTCTATTACCTAGTATTGATTCTTGTTGTTATAGACGAATCCAGATGGTTAATTTTATTTTGTTACCTTTATAAATTTGGAATGTAAACATTGATATGTTAATTTTCATGAGTCTCATGAACTTGAGTTCAATTTGGAAAGCTCTAAACGTACATGACATGGTGGAACGAATTAGAGAAGCTCTAAATTAATTAGTTATTTTGCAAACCAAGGGCAGATGCTAACGCTTGTTTTTCTCTATCAGTGAAAAAATCCACTTAATTAGGAAAGTTGCTTCCCGTTCATTTAGACAATGCAAACTAAATTTTGGTAAATTTGTGAATGGATTCATAAGTATTTTGTAGTGAACTAATCAAGTGAAGTTATAAAGTCATTCGAGCTTATATACTATTTTGTTGATTCTTTAAATACGTCAATAATCTAATTATAGATCTTATCAATAATATGATTTATAAAGGAGTGGATATGCTAATCCAAAGATGTAATGTATGTCATTGATTGATTTATCATTGAATACAAAGTCATATTATATTCTTTGGCACAAAATTTGAAATATATATATTTTTTTAAATTCTCGCAAATAAGCTACAAAACAATATTTTTTTCTCTAAATTAAATTGAATTAAATAAGATTATACTTATTTTAGCACATGTTACTTTTAAAAAAAATTAATAACATTTAGAGCTTACTATAAACCATTCTATATCTATTGTTAAATGGATATTATTATCATGAGAAATTGGAATAGGTTCCTCTAAAGTGCACGATACACTTTAGAGGATAAAGTGCGGCTATTTTAACCTTTGATTATATCCATGGTTTAGATTTTTTCACATCATCTAAAATTGTCACTTAAATTTAATTTTTAGAAAATAAAATATAACATCAAAATTGCACTACATGTTTTCCTGGGCAAAGATACGAAGAACACTGCACACGCCGCACATACGCTTACCTTCGCTGTTACTCCGTTTTTTGTTGTTGAAACCAAAAATTGAATTACAAGTCTTTGTCATATGATATCACATACAATTGTGACTCTCTCTTCACATAAGTTCGTAACCATGTCCTTTTGAGAATTGCAGGCCTTTCTCATTTATTCAAGGTATTTTTAACTTATCTGTGTGATTAGTCTTTCTGACACCGGACTCATACTTTGCTCAAAATTTAAATTCCCATTGTTGTATGATTGAGAGTTGCTATAATTATTTTGCAGTTATTGTGTGGTTGAGCCTTGTGTGCCTCTAGACGACGAATATGAATTATGGAGAGGTAAAGGGTTTCTTTGTTTTTTTTATTTTATTTTATTCTAATGCTATATATTTATTTTGAAAAAAAATAATAAATTTTGGTGACAATTTTAAATGATGGGAAAAGATTTAGACAATTAATACAATCACGGGTCAAGATAGTTGCATTTTACCCTCTAAAGTGCAAGGTACACTTTAAAGGAACCTTTTCATGAGAAATTAGGCTGTGGGGCAAGAGACACTTGAGTTCACATAAAAAAAAAAAAAATCATTCTACAACTTCGAAAATATTAGCATTACAGTGCATATAGTTACAAAAAAAAAGTATATATTGTTTTGCTTAAATAATAAATAAGTAAAAAATGTCTTTTTATAAAGTGAGTACAATATTTTTTTCTCACAAAGGAAAATAAATTCATAATACCATAGGATTTAAAATTTTATTTATTATATATATATTTGCATAATATATGTTAATTTTAAATTTATTATTATTATTTACCTATTGTGCTATTTATAATATACAAGACAATGTGAATGAATTTATTTAATATATAAAAGTTCTATAAGTTATATAATATGTGCAGTTTTAATTTTTATTTTAAGTATTGATTGCAAATAAAATTTAATTCACTATAACTAAATTCATAAAATGTAAGTTCAATAAGCAAACAATCTTTAGAATAAATCCTATAACAGTATTTTAAACAATTTCAAAATTATACTAATATGTATTTAAGTTTTAGTACATTAAAATATGCTTTATGAATAATAATAGTTAATAAAACATACTTCTATTATATGTGTATATATGTGCATACGTATATGGGAGTGCAACAAATACTTCAATCATGGTGTATTTAGTAATTCACATATTATAATATTGTTCATTTATTTATTTGTAAAATTGATTTTTTATTTATTTTGAACATCATTTTATTAATTTACTTTCTTAAACAATATTCAAAATTAATAATTCTAATACATAATTTTAGGTATTAAATTCAGTATCAATAATTTTTATTAATTATTTATTGTAAATTTTTTAGTAATTTTTTTAATATGAAAGTTCATGTATTTAAAATATGTACATTGCATTTGAGAATCACCGAACCTAGAATAATACACAAGATCACCAACATAATGTCAAGACCCTGCACCACTTGGTTGCATCCCAAAAGTCATTCTAAATCTAAAATCATCAAATAAATGAAAGAAAAAAAGACCGGTTGGAAATAGGAAAATTGAATCAAGTGCATCGATGGAAAAAATGTTCTCAAATTCGGAGCAGTAAGAAGTAGTTTTTGGTAATTCATGATATTCATCTATTTCACATTGATTTGAAATTCTAGGTAAACCACATTGAGGGATGGGCGTTGATATTGTTAGGGAAATTAAAATCTATATTGATTTTAATCCCAATTAAAATTTATATTAATTTTGTTTTTAAAAAAATGAAGGTGTATAAAAAGAACCATGAAGTAAATTTACTATAGTAAAGAGGATTCTAATCGGCTGACGGAATTTTCTCTTGACTAGACGTGGAGTTTCATCTTGGCCAGAAATCGATATGGTGATTGTGGCTGAGAAAACGGTTATGAAAAAGTGAGTCACCTAACTTCCATAAAAATTTTAATAGTAGAATATTATTGAACGTTGGATCTAATTAAATTAAGGATTGAGATTTAATGTAAGTATAATAACTTACACTTTGTAAATGGATCATATCTCATTGTAATTATAGTACTTAGTATTACCATGCAGTCAAATTTAAATATATCCAATTTATTCTCTCTAGTTCTCTCCAGATATCTATTTTGAAATAAATGATATTTATAATTACGATTCCATTTCCTGTTAGGAATAGAATCTTAGCCCTTAATTAAGGAGGACAAGTGCAAAACCACTTGACCGAAAATTAAAGACTCAAAATACATTTCATTATATAAGCAATTAAGTGTATATATCGTACGAATGAATGAATAACAGTTGCAAGATAAGATGAACATTTAAATTTTCATTTCTACAACCTAGCTGACAGTGGTGATACAGGAAAATGCCAAATTTGATAGCTTCGTTCTTAAGATAATTACTTTTTTTAAAACAATCACTTCTTTTAATTTTTCATTTATCTGTTTCTACGTTTCAAGATAATCAGAAACGGAAAAGAATGTAAAATCTTAATAAAATTAGAAGATATTATGAATAACTTCTCATAAAATCTTTTTTTTTAAAATAATTTTTATAATTGCAAACAAGCATAAATTAGTTTCCACTTTTATTTAAAATTTCTAAAAGATGATTACTACATTATTTTACATTAGAATCACTTTTTATTTTTATTTTTATCTGTAGCATGACGGCATCTGGGTGGCAATTAAATCTCGTACAAATGACATTCATGCATGTTTTAGAAGAAAACAACAAATTAAGGAGACTACTCTGGGTGTGTTTAAGTAGACGTTTATTTTCACACTGAACGTGAATGATGCTAGCGACATGTGTGCTTGTTTTTCCGTTCAACATTTCTCAAATGGACGTTCACGTTGTTATTTCTTACAAAATGAGTGTCCACGAAATGAAATGGTAAAACAAACATAGCCAGATTCACGTTGGAAGTGCTTTGAAAAGTGAGAATAAACGTTTAATTAAACGGGCAAATAAACACACTATCATTGTCTTAGCTGTTCCTTGTACTTTTCAAACCGAGAAAAAAGGGTGAACATCTCAGCATAGGGTGGGAAAGAGAAGAGAGATAGATACAGTTAATGTACTCATCTTTTCGATTCTCAAAGAAAAAAGTACTGATTTGGTTTCTGTTCTATATGTACATCTCAATCCCTTACTTCATATAAACTACAAAATAAGAGTAACAACTGCTATTATAATTATTATTATTATTCTTTTTTTTATGGTGCAGTTTTTCTGGTCTTCTCAGACAATCAGACATCAACTGAATCAGATCCTGGGAAGAAAACTCTACTCAGACTTCGTATTTAGATTAGCAAGTAGGAACAGTTAAGTATGCGTAACTCATTTAATATTTTTCATTCTATGGAATTATTTTTCCACGTTATGATGAGAGTTCAATTCATTTACACATAAAACAGACATAAAGGGCTAGTTATGGCTAGCTAGATATTCAAGACTTAATTTTTTTAAATGATCTCTCCCTAGCTATTTGGGTATTGCGCTTGAGCACCTGTTAATTATTGTCAAGAACTAGCAATAGATGGCTAAGAGGCTTTATCTATTAGATGTATATCTAAGGAACCAACCGATAAATTAACCAAACCACGAAAATCTAAGTATAACAACGATTAAATTCCATTTATTAAGAACTAAAAAGATATATACTTATAAATTTAAGATGAGGAATGTAAGATACCATACATAGGAAATGGAAAAAACAAATACAGTATAATGAAGTGGATACTTCATTTTATTTATAAAACGGTATTGCTTGATTCACTTGGTTCAATGTATTTGTTAAACTTTGAACCAACCCGAATCTTGAATAATCCACAAAATACTAAACAAAATATACCCTATTATTACTTAAGAAAACCGCATTAAACTGTTGGTTTTAATTTAAATTGTTTTTCACCTTTAGTGATTAGTGTGGGTATATAGTTTGGCTACAACCCAAAATTTTGTTTTGCCACTAATAACTTCTAGAGGTCGGGTTTTAGTTCAAGTTCTGGTCTAGTACACGAGATAGGAGCACATGCACACTGAAATTATAAGTATATATTGAGAGGTGACGTGCCTGAGGGTGTTACATGTATTTATAAATGATAGTTTGAATTCTTCTAAAAGATAATGTTTATTATTTGAGAATTTAATGGATTTAAATAGATTTAATTCTCCTTTAGTTCTCTCTTAAGGAGAATATGATGGTTGTGGAGCTAGGAAAACCATCCTTTGAATCTCATTGGCTGCTATGGGATAACAATCACCTTTATTTAATTAGGGCTCGATATAAAACACATCCTATGAAAAAGGAGAGGAGAAAATGAGAGAGATTTTAATGAAAGGAGAGAGAGAGAGAGAGAGGAAGGAGAGGATTTTCTTATTTGATTTGGTTGAAGGAGAGGGTAAGGGAGAGTCTCCTAGCGTGTTTGCTTAGTAAGGAAAAGGAAAGAAAAATAATAGTAATCTTTTTTTTTTATTTGTGAAGACCATATCCATGTATTGTGGAGTCATCAGGTTTACACAAAAATATAGTGTCTCTTACTTTCTTGCTATATACTCATCTCTCTCCCTCTCTCTCATTTTTTTCTTAATTTTTAAGCAAAGATTTTTCTACTGCGAAATGGGAAGCAAGTGTTGGTATGAGCATCCACGACAACAATTCCCTTGGACTATTCGGTGAAGTCATTTACCCCGAATTCTATGTAGCATTTTAAAAATATTTTATTTAAGCTATTTAAAGCATTCTGAGCTTGCACTTATGTAAACAGACGCAGAAGAGGAAGCAGCAAGGTCATATATATGATATTGAAAGCATAAGGTTTAGAGGGTACAACGCCATTACCAACTTCAATATCAGGTTGTTTTACAACATTGAGGCCATTTTGAAAGGACAAACTGAACCTGGAAAGAGGTCCAAATATATTCTCAAACTCAAGTGGTTAAAAGACTCTGTACGATGGATTTAGATATTTATTTTATAAATTATAAATTTTTAATTTCATTTATGTTGAGAATAAAATGATGTTTACACATGAATAATTATTATTTATTGATTAACATCAATTAGGACTATATAATTTACAGGGGTTTGTCTAATTAACTCAAGATAAAAATGGGATTACAAAATCTCATCTTTAATGACAAATAAAATTTAGACATTTATCTTATGCTTTGAATTTTATTATTAATGTTATGATTATCATATTTAATGTATTATTTTTAATTTCTCTTTCATATCATTTATATATAAAATTAAAAATTTATAATTTATAATTAATAATTAATAATTAAAATTATACTAAAATGCATAAATATATGTAAACAAATTATAAAATTTTAAAATCTTAATAATTATTTTTTAATTAATTACAAAAATATATGTTCTTTATTCAGTTTAGGTAAATAAATAGTTTATATTTATTTTAACTTTAGAAAAATAATTTTAATATTTTTTAATTGAAATATATAATAAATAACTTTAGATGAATAGCTCTCATTTTACATATAGATAATAACAACAATCGGATTATAAAGTCAAGTGTAAAATAAAACTATTTACTCAAAATTAAGTTTTATAAATTTCAATAAATTAAAAAAATTAAAATTCATTTTTCTAAAGTTAAAATAAAAGAAAAATATTTACCTAAAGTTTTTTATGATAACTATTTACCTAAAGTGAATAAAGAATATAAATTTTTATAATTAATTAAAAATACTAATTATTAAGATTCTATAATTTTATTACATATATTTATGTATTTTATTATAATTTTGATTATTAAATTTTAATTAACAATTATAAAGTTTTAATTTTATATATAAATGATATAAAAAAATAATATGAAAGAGAAAATATAAATGATACATTAAATGAAATAGTCATAGCGTTAATGATAAAATTTAAAATATAAGATAATTGTCAGAATTCTATCAATAATTGATGAGATTGTTTAATCACATTTTCGTTTGAGGTTAATTAGACAATCTTGTCTGTATATTTCTTCTATAGGAAATCAATCAATGAATGAAAATATTTCAGTCTTTATTTTAAGGCTTTATTTCCTTTTTTACCTTAGTTCATGTAGCTCTAATTTTAGCACCGCAACAAAGGCATTGTCCCAGTGGAAGCAATGCAGCCTTTAAATGTGCTTCGGAACAACAACGTTGTATTGTACTATAACTGCAGGCAATGTATTTCAAAGGCCAATATCCGGAAACACAAAAGAACAGCCTAAATTATGTGGCATTGGCCTCACAAAGTGAAAATGACCCTACTAGCTAGATTGAGGGGCAATCTTTGGTCTGTAGAAGAAGTGGTAAGGACGACATATAGTCTGGGAAGCGCAGCCAGCTGCATGTGTTTTCAGGATGAAATGTCCAATACTTGGAGAAGTTCAGAATTATTGTTGTGAATTAGTTAATTTCAATATGTTGAACAGGTTTCACTGCCCAACAATTTATAGTCCATTGGTTGAAGTTAAACATTAATAGCACCGTGGCGGTGCAAGACCTGGTGAGCTTGCATGCATGCTCTTTCTATGTTAGTTTGAACAATTTACTTTCTTGTTTTTATGTTAATATAGTATCATTGGGCAATCCTATATGGTATAGAGTAGATGGGTCATTAAAATTTTGGCTGTCATTATTCAAGTTCGAGTGATAAGTTACGACAAAGTATTTTTCAGATAAGTTTCGATGTTTAGTGGAATTTTAATTCCTATTTATATATGGTAAGATACTGGCTAAAGCTTAATTTGTTCTTCCCCACTTGAGACACGTTGAACGCCAGCCCCACCTAACTCAAGAAAATCTCCATACAACATCTGGAATAAGACTTACGTTACCTTGTGGGCCAACCATATTGCCAAAAGCACTGCAAACCATATTGCCCGCAATACTTTCGATCTCTTACTCCTATCACAATCCTAAAATCTGTTAAAAAAAACTTGTTCATTATTGTGTAATATCGAACTGATACCTCACCAATCCAAACATGGCCAATTTATGGAGGAGATTGGTCGACATTCAAAAGACAAATGTCTTGTACTCTCATCTTCTCTTTCACAACCTTCACATATTCTTTCTTCATGGTTGATTACATTTCTCTTCGGTCTTCACCAAGTTTTGACGGGTCGAATACAATTCAAACCATTTTCCAAGCACATATTTGTACCTTTGATGGTATACTTTTCACCCATATCCTTTTAAAGAACTCTCTCGGAGCACCTCTATGATTTTTTTAATTTTATTAAAATTTAGAGTGTGTATTAGAAACTATGCTACTAACACTCCTTTTCTAATAAATTTTAAATGAAGAAACCATTTATAATTATATGTTCTACATAGAACCGCGTTAGCAAAATTAGATGGCCATGTAAATGTTGAGTTGGTATGTCATTAGTTTGAATCCCATAAAATAGTTAAATATAAAATATGTAAATGTTATGGATATATTATGTAAAAGTTATAATTTATGCATATACTAAAATGAAAAACTCTAGTTTAGTGGTAATTGTATTTAAATTGTTTTTTCACCACTAGATAGGTTCAAAATTCCAATATTATGTTTACCTGTGTATCTTGCAGTATATCTTGGTGGGTGAAGCAGCATGTTCAAGTACTTTTTGATGTCTTCAAAAGGGGAAGCAAAATAATTAATAGCTAAAATATATTTTTCTTTCATGTTAAAGTTTAATTTTAGTCCTTGAAACAAATTTATTTATTTCTTGTTCTCATAGAATTATAATATGTTTTTTTTTCTAAAACTAGTTTCGGTTATGTATGTATAAACCTATGAGACATTTTTTATTTTAAAATTTAAATGATTTATAAGGGTTAAAAATCGTTATATATTAAAAAAAAATACAAGAATACAAATTGTGACTATTAAAAATTGACACAAATTGGAAGAGAAAAAAATTAAAAATCAAAGCCTCTCTCAGCCACCACCTTCACCTGCTCCTTTCCAGAATCTCTTCCACAGTTTAATGGCGTAGTTCCCCTCCATTATCTCGCTGAATTTCATAACTCTTGCTCTCGGCTTCACTTTCGGCGTTGCTCTTTTCTTCTCCTCACACTCCAATAATTCTAGCCACCACCACGATTACGATTCTGAAAGTATTCCTCTGTCTCCACTACTACAAAAAAATGCATTCTACATCGTCCAATTAACATGGGTTATATGAAAATTCTGAGTGTGTTGGAGAGAAATTCATGATCTCCGACAAGTGGGTACAGGGCTAGAACTAAAGATGACACAACGCAGTGTTGAAGGAGAATGAATGCAAGTGCTACGACAACACAAAGGCTCCCTTCGAACACAAGCACGCGATGGAGCTTCTTCCAATCTCAACCAAGATTTTGTGGATGAAGGGAGTCTTGCCAGAGAGGAAGAAAGTAGACTTATGCTGCGTTCGGTTTGGCAGAGAGAATTAAAAGACTGACAATAGAAATGCACTGGTTGAGTTTGGTATAAGAGAGTAAAGTCACAAAATGTTTAAGGTATAAAAATCAATTTTTAAGGTATAAAAATCGATTTTTTAGGCAAACAAACTGATTTTTCAAGTACAAAAAATCAATTTTCTTTGACACAACAAATATTTCTCACCTATTTCTTACATCAAACACTACAACATATCATTTTATTCTACTTTTTTTCTTATTGTCTCCTATTTCTATTTATCCTATTTCTCTCCTCTAAACCAAACACACCTTAGGAGGGAGAGGGAGATTGAGCAGTGAAAGAAGCGGTGGGGCATTAGGTTTCAAGGACAAATTGAGAAAAATGGAGAGAAAAGAAATAAAAAGAAAATAAAAATATCTCGATCATCCATTTAAAAACTGATATATCATCCTGACAAAGTCATTTGTACAAATGTAATACTGGTTTGAATTGCATTTAAGTTACCAAATCTAACAAGTGCTCAAGTTATGAGTTCATAACTCCAATATATCCGTGAAAAGAATAGACCAAGGCAATACTAAGTTAAACAACTAATCACATTCTAATACGTAAGCTTTGTAAATTATAAAAGATTTTGTATATAACAACAAATAAATGCTAAATTTTCTATTGCAAATATATCTTGCATGCTAAATATAAAGCAGACACTAAGATGTAAACATTGAACAGAACAAATTTTCAAATACTACACTATAATGACTTATTTTTATATACAAAAAATAAAACTGCAGGCTTAAGCTCTGATATTGGTGAAGATTCTTACAGTATCTAAAATCTTTCTATTCCATTTCTTTTTAATTTTCTCAATTCACAATTCTTTGAAGCCAAATCTCTAACGTATCCATTTTTCCCTTGGTAGGTGTACACATGTGGAACTGACAAGGTTCACATGGACCAAACTTCACGTAGGAGTTGGTATCTAGCATTTGTGGTGGGGTGGCCCCCTTGCTCTTTGTGATTATTACCTTTTCCATTTTCAGTGACTGTTGGAGATGAAGGAAGCTTATCAATGATGGATGTAAGAGGGGAATCAAGTTCCTCTAGCTCTTCATCACTTGTATATCCTCTACTCTGAACAGCTGATACATTTCTTGCCAAGTGAGACTTTCCTTCAGTCTCTGCAACTTTCTCTGCCACATTAGCAGAAGAGGGAGCCATATACACAACAGGTGCAGCCACATAGGGAAAGCTTCTTGCAGATTCTGCTGACAATCTTCGCTCTATAATAGTCTGAAAGATGAAGTAAAAAAATCCAATAAACTAGTTCCCAGAATTACTGCACTATTAAAGTAGAGCAGAAAGTTACAAAATATATATGCTTCATGAAATTACACAAGGCAATATCAATTTCAGAATATAAATAATTTAGAGTAAATTACACTAATCACCCTTGAGATTTTGTGTACATTCTCTACTTTTCTAACCATTACAGTCACGTCTCAACCAGGAGGTGTTAATCTAACATATAAGGAAATGTCAGTATCTTTTCAAACATACAAGGGGATGTCAATGTAATGTTTTCAAACATAAAAAGAGGTTAATGTAGGAATAGAAAAAAGAGTAGTGTTATGTGTAATTTGAGAAAAACTTAAGGGGATGTGAGTGTAGTTTACTCAATAATTTATTATTATTTCCTAGCTAATGCATTATTATAGACAAAGTATGATGAGAGAAACCAAAATTTAATAGCCCGGTTGGTGTTCATAACAACATACACCAAAAAGTAACAAAATTTAATGTTCAGTTTTTTCTTTTGGACCAACTCTTAAATTCTTCTAAGCTGTTAAATCTAGCAACAAATTGATGTATCCTCCTAAACAACTTAAAAATGAAAGTGATGTATGTAAGGCATACCTCCGCATTCAGGGCCTCCAAGACAGTTCCTGGAACAGGATCTGGACAGAACTCATCCGGAGTGAAGTTACAGAGAACCCGTATAATCAATGAAAGAATGATGGTTGGACACACCTGTACAACAATGAAAGATATGGAATAAAGACAATGACAAACCAACCAAAAAAGTGAGAGTGATATGCCACTGAAGAAAATCAGCATTTAATTCATGAAACTAACCTCCTGTCTGATATTTCTATCTATAAGCATGTCTTTAGGTAGCATCAGAAGGTCACTCAAGTCATTAAGGAGAACAAAAGATTTAGGTTCACCGTCTCCACCTTGCTTTTCATCATTCTCACTGTTCTCCTGATCTTCTTGCAGACAATCTTCAGCATCCATGCCAAACATGTCAGTAAGCCATCTAGACCAATTGCCAACCTGCAGGTCAAGTCGCTCTTCCATAAGCATAAACACAGAATAACTTTGCTTGATGATGAATCCTTGATACTTCATATAATAGTAGTAACATGAATTATGCCAACCATGCTAATTGATAATCATATTATCATTTTTTTTCTTTCAATTATAACACTTTTAGTGGCTTACTTTGGACATTGCCACAAGAACAAGATCAATACCACAAGGCACCTGAAGAGTTCCGCATTTCCCCAATATAATAAAATCACAGATGAATACAACATGATATCATCTAAGCGACTAAGCAGCTGGTTTTTTAAGATTATGTATGAAGTTAGAATATAAAGGGGGCTCAATATATCAAATATATCATAAACAATCATCATGCTTTTCTTTTCCGAAGAAAGAAAACATATAAAGTATCAATTAAACGCTAATCAAATCAGTTGAACAAGTAAACCAAACAGTTCTTATCATGAGAAGCAAATTTTCTTATTACAAGCTTTAGTTTCAACACAAGCAGGTTGCCCAAGTTATACAAAGCAAACATGTAGGGTTTTCTTTATTTTAATAAAATCTTTGTAGTTTTCTTAATTTTAATAACAAATTTTTCAAAAGCTCCCATCAGGAACTGTCCCTCCAAGAAGTTGACGCACTATTGATGATGAATGTTTACTATAGGCAGATTAGAAATTCAAATATTCAAATTCAACTTTTAAACAATGTGTATGAACACCAAAAGCAGTAAAAGGGTTAAACACATACAGAATTTTTTAGCTGTGCACCAGACCCAAAGCTTAAATCTCCTGCTGGAATTGGCAAAACCTTCGAATTCACAATAGGGTCTGATATAGGATCAGTCGGGATCTCAAGGGCCGACTCCCGAAGAAGAGCATTGAACATGGCAACATCTAGTCTAGCTATGCATTGTTCCATGACCTGGTAAAAGAATTTAAATCTACTTAATCCTGACCAAAAGAAAGGGAAGTTATAAACACTGCAAGAATGGAAGGATATCATTAATAATAAAAAAAGCACACCATTCTGGCCAATACAGGCAAACAACCACATTCGTGCCCTCCTGCTCGAACAGGACAGAGTCGTTGAAAAGCATCTTGGAAAGCATTTCTCCACAGATTGATGGAAAAGTTCCCTTGATTGTGATCACCAAGAGCAGGTCCCATCAGCTTCCCAATGGGTTTATTTGAAGAGTCCCCAACTGGAGAATGCATGTAGGGTGTCAAAGCCTGAAAATATATCATGCTTTTCATGTTATAAAAAGTGCTTCGAAGAATGATACAGAGATCTATTGTGTCAATGGCGTCCTAGAGTATATGAATCATCCAACATACTAATGATATACCGACTTTAGAACATAATAAATAATGTTCTTGATAATGATTAATTCCTATTTGGAGTTAAACTAGTAGATAAGTTAAACATGAGATGGTTGGAATAGACAATTTACTCCTCCCACTGTACTGGAAAATATGTAAGAATGATTATTTTCTTACATCAGTGAATGCATCATCAAATATCTAACACAAGAGACAACATCTACCTGCCACCACACTGACTCCACTATCCGAGAAAAGATCCACGATTCTACTCTTTCCAAAGCAAATGTAAAGGTTCCTGTCTCTTGCCAATCTTCAACCAGAGGCATAAAACCATTTCCTGGTTTACCATTGGAGCTACCTTTCCATTTCAGTGCCATAGACTTCCCATCATTTCTCTTGCCAGCGGCATTTGACTCGACCAACCTTTTAAGGGGACTAGCTTGACAGGAATTCCCAAAAGCTTGTGAAATTATCTCTCTCAGCACAATGGTATTTGAGAACCAGAAAGTTAACCTAAAACACAAATCAAGGAGAATATTTATTGTTCATATTCAAAATCAGTAAATGAGAATTTTAACAAAGCACAAGCACATACCTTGAAACATCATTACCACAAGACTTGGCAACCAAAACAAGACCAGAAACAGTATTCTTGGCAATCGTGGCTCGCCTTTTCTGGGTCCAATGCTTACAGGCATGTATATAGAGCCTAGAAAGGCGCCGAGCAGGTGTGTGCACCTTGTGTGTTGAGCTGCCATGCTCTGGTGCAATAGAATAAAGTGACACTTCAAGAGCAGCAACTTCTCTAAGCTCCTCTTCAAGCTTTTCAATTCGTAATTCCATTTCTTCAATTTTTAATTCCGCAGCTGCATTATCCTCGTGCTCATCATTTTCTTCATCATTAACTGTTTCACGACTTTCATCTTCACTTCCTACACTCTGAGCACCATTGGAGGATTCATCATTAACAAGTTCCTTGACCTCTTGAACAGGTTTTTCATCAACACCTTCAGGAGATTCCGATGATACATTTACAGGAACTTTCACGGTCTTGGAATTAGCTGAGGAAGTATTTTTGTTTGTAACTTTGGAGTGCCCTTTATTTGAGTTCATAGGTTTCTTTTGATTGCTATTTGATACCTTTGATTGAAATTTATTTGTTTTTCTATCAGATCTCTCCTTTGATCCACGATTGCTTTCTGAAGGATTCACTTTAACCTTGCTTTTAGGATCTTTTAAAGCTTTTTCTGTTCTTTCATCCTCATTGGTGAAAGAATCACCTTGGGAAGATACTGAATCCTTTACTGTCTCAGTATCCGAGACTTCTTCATTCCCTTCCTTTTGCTCTTTCTCCAAATCACTGGAACGATCATCAGCCACTTCATTTTTGTTTTCATTAGCAACTGTTTCATTAACTTTCATCTCGGCAAGTGCCTCCTCCGACCTGTTGACATCATCCACATAATGTATAATCACATTTTCATAAGTTTCTGAATTCTCTGAGGCCGCGTTTGAATCACTTATAAAATTATTTGCAGTTGGTCTACTATCCTGGGGTGTCTTAGATTCAGTTCCTTTTTCATTCAATGTTTTGGAAGAATTATCTTGATGCAATTTATTCTCTCTCCTTTCGGTTCTTCTTGAACCCTTTGTCTGACTATTCCTTGAAGCTTTTCTCTTCTCAAATTCTTTCATGCTTTCAAATTCCTTCAAATATCAATCAAATGAAGATGCTGTGACAGGGAGAAATGATAGCAGTAACTAACCTTAGCGAGCTCGGTATGCGCTAGTTCTCAAATCCTAAAGTCTGTTTGTAACCACTAACAATACCTACTCCCCAGAATAGTGCTTTTTCCACCACCAGAGAAGTGCTTGCAGAACCTCTCTGTTTCTCCAGGGGCTCAAAACAACAAGTTTCTACCTGCAAAGGTATTGACAAAATAAGTGGCTTGATTCTCAGAGAGTAATAGGCAAAAATCGTAAAAGGAAACCAATTTTGATTATCGGGATAAGAGGTGAGGTGAAGACATTAGAAGCATTTATCACAATGAGTGTCAAAAAATGGAAAACCCAGAAAGATGACTAGTGCAGAAAGTTCATTAATTATTATATAGCACACACAATTTGCAATAACTGAAGGGGGACCATGTTCAATTTCAGGCCACAAATTTTTTGCATAAAATAGATCAAGATCTCATTTAGAAAGTATCTATAACCCTTACTCCATGAGGGTAGGCAGCGGCAGAAATCAAAATGTGAACATATAGTATAATAAAAAAATAATACAACAGGAAAAAAGTTACAAAAGGCACGGATGGATTAATCGAGTTCTTTGATAAGAAATTCTGCATCCATTTTGATCTTGTCCACACTAGTGAAATTGAAGTAATTTCCTAAAATTAAACAAGCCTAGGATATCATCACTTCTTTGTTTTTTACTCTGTACAGGAGCAAGACTTGCGCCATTTCAGACAAAAAAAAACACTTATTTTGTGGTACCAAGGCGAATTAGAATGGAGTGACAGGGACATAGTGGTACCCTGGAAATATTCTCAGCAAAAAAGAAAAATAGCCAACCAAACAAGATGCGGCCACCATGTTAGAGTAAAAAATAAACAAACAAATAAATGAATGAATAAAAGAATCTCTGGATCGATTTGCGATTAACCAAGCACAAGCAGAGACCTAGAACTAATAGAGGGTGAAGAAATATCTATCCTCCATCGCCAACGTCATCACATACATACATACATCAAATATGCTAGCTGGCTATATTCCAATAATTTCAATGGAGACCCCATATAACAACTGTCACTATAATCAGTCTAAAAATGTTGTCTTTCTTAACCATTAACTTTGACCAACCCAACCCATCAAGAAAAATTAGCAAAATTAGCAGTGGAAGAAGCTTAGGCATTCAACTGATACAACATTTCCGGAATTTCCACCAAAAACAAAACCAAAACAGAAGGAAAAGGGAGTTACATCACAGTCACTATTTAATAAGCAGAAGCAAAAATAAATGAAAAGGCAGAAAACGAATGAAGATTTAATGCATAAGGACAAAGTGGATTCAGAAGATTTATATTAAAAGACAAGTATAGTATAACCGTACCCAAAAACATTATATGTTTCTAAATAGAGATGAGAACAAAAAATAAAATCGTAAAAATGGGAAACGAAGAATTATAGAAAAGCCAAAGAGGGAAGTTGAGTAGTGAGAAGAAGAAACGAACACGATGTTGGAGGAGACAAGCGAACAGGAAACGGGTGAGTGTGTAGTCAATTCGGGAGTTTTGAGTTCGTGACGGTATGATATATAATCTCACGTGAAACGAACAGGGAAATGTAAAAAGAGAAAAGAGAAAGCATAGAATAGAAGGAAGCAGAGAGAGAGTAAAAAGCTGTAATGTAATGTAACGTAACCGTGATAATAAAGAAGGATGGGATGAACAGTTAAAAACGTTGGAACATAACTTACCGCTCAGTCTCAAACACGCGGTTTTGTTTTGTTGTTGAAGTGGTACGTACGCAAAAATGATGGCAGACAAAAGGATACTTGGGATTAGCAACGTTGTCACTCTTGTTTTCTTTGGGTTGTTTTTGTTACACTCATGAGAGGTTCTCGAGAGCTGTGTTGAGAGAGAGAGAAGAGAGAAGAGAGTGCGCGAACGTGCATGCATTTTTAAAACGGAACAAGGAGTGGTGAGGGTAACCGGGAAAGGGTGTCGGTGAGCGAAGGTGACCGGGTATAGCCGGTCGTCGTAGTCAACCTTGCCGGGGGGCCTATTTTCCAATCCTAACACGCTCCGCCCTCCTTCCTCGTTCCATTCTCCATACCTTTAAAGGTAAATGCTAACAATAAATAACATAGTCTTGTAAGTAAAGAAGTAATTTGGTATGTTGTTATTATTTTTTAAATATCTTTTATTTTTTTTTATTTTTTTTCATGATAGAAAGTTTTAATAAAAATTATTTTAGAAATAGTTTTATTTTTCATATGAGATTAAAAAAATTAAATAATGTGAGCTAATTTTTTTAATTAGTGTATAACTAACTATTTTCATTTACTATATGAATCCGAAGAAAATAGTGTCTTAAGGGCATTAATTAAAAAAATTAAAACAAAAATATTTTTATTAGGTGGTGAAAAATTACGCTACTCATAATCTTTTTTACATTCTTTTACGATTTGCAAAATAAATATTTTTTATTTTAATTTTTTAACTATTGTCTTAATGCACTAATTAGTAAGACCTTATTTTTAATTACGTGTTTTAATTATGCTTTCTTGTCTTAATCCCTTTAATAATTAGGTTTAGGGCCCAGACATTACAACATGCCGGGTAAATTAAGCACGGCTTAATTATATTTAATAATTTAAATTTATTTGTCAAAATTAATTTTACTAAAAAAAGTACATGTAAGTGTTCCTAAAAAACTAATTCAGGAATTTAAAGTAAAAAAAGTATAAAAAACATAAATATATTGTTTTGTAATTTTGTAATACAATTTTTTGTAATTTTCAATAAAAATATTTGTTAATTACTATTTTAACAAGACCTTTATTAAATTCCTTTTACCAAACTCAAGTTCTCGACATGGAGGCATAGTGTCTTTAATTATGAATAAAACTTTATATGTTCTTAAGTTATTTTAATATTATTTTTTAACTAAAATTAAAAGTTTGCTTTAATAACTGATGTCAACATTTTAATATTAATTTTAATTTAATTGAAACTAGTACTAGTATAACACAAAATATCAGCATCTAATTTTTATCCCTTCATTTACTACCCGTTCGCTACAGTATCAAACAAGTTTTTTGTGTTTTTTTTTTTTTTTTACAATATAAAACTTAAATTTAAATTTGTACTACTACTAACTTCTTAACGGTACTTCATTAGTCCATTACTAAACCCTACTGAACAAATACAGTAGTATACTTATTTCAGTAAAAATACTCACAGTTAATGCTTATTTTTTAGATGAACAATTAACACTTAAATAATTACAAAGATATAGAGACAGGTGATAATTTATAGTACTATATTTTTTTGGTAATAAGGTGATAAGTTCCTCTACTATATATATATATATATATATATATATATATATATAGAGAGAGAGAGAGAGAGAGAGAGAGAGAGATAATATTTTTTGTTAAATTAATATTTTATTTTTAAAATTTCCACAATAAAATTTCTTCATCAAATATTTTTTATTTGTAATATTTGAATCCTCATTTTTCTCAAGTACTTTGAAGTTTATGATAGATTTCGGATACGAAATGCTTTTATGACGGAAAGTAAAAAAACAAGATTTTTTTATAAAATTTAAAATATTTTTCAGAAAGTAAAATTAGAAACATGAGAAAAGGGAGATGCTAGGAATACTCTGATGTTAGGTAAAATTTAATATTTTAATTTATAATTTCTAAAAAAATTAAAATATTTAACATGGTTCAATTTACAAAGGTTTTACATAGTAAAAAAAAGCATTTCAACGTTTTAAGTATATAAAAATTGATAGAAGAGCTTAATTGTAAAAAATAAATGGGTAAGAACTATTAAAGAATTAAAATTGCACATTAATTACAAAAAAAAAATAGTAAACCTATTAAAATGATAGAGTATCACATATTATTAAGAAATTTTTTCAATCAATTTCCTACGGCATTTATTCAGTGATAATTTCCTTAAAATGATATGAAAAGGTTAATTAATTCCTTATGGTTCCATGGTCGTTTTCATTGGCTGCTCTCATGTTCCATTTGGCCACCGTTTATATATTATTATACTAGTAATATTTCACTATATAAAAAAAAAAAAAACTAGTTATTCACTATTTATTTGTGGATGTGCTTCTACTTCGAGTGGCTTTTTTAGGCCCCAAGAAGAACCTAGGAAGTAGTTTAACAGCTGAAAGGGTCAATTAATTCTCTTTATTTCTTCAACTAAAAAAACCCACGCATTACTGCTTAAACGTTAATTGCAGAATTTCTCACTTCATGTCAATACATAATAATGTGCTGTATATATGATTATTTTCTCATCATGGATGTATATTGCCATACTCCAAATTGAATTGAATAAATAATTCATTAAAAGCATGGTTTAAAATAATGCTTCAATTTTTTATAATATTCTTTTATCATAATTAATAAGTTAGTCCTCTCTCTTTTTGCTTTATTTTTAAGTTTTTCGCTACATTTTTATCATTTATATATTTATTTGAACTAATTTTGTCAAGTTATTAGCTTAGTTACGATCATAATTTACAAAAATATTACAATTAAAAAATGTCATAATTCCTAAAGGTCAAAAACTGTCACAGTTAGAAAGGTAAATTGGTAAAAGATCCAAACAAAATGAGAAGTCAAAGAATCAAATAAAAAATAAATATGATCAAAGTATTATCTTTATCTATTTTTTAACATTTATATATTACTCATATAAATGTGGAAACTTGGAATGTCAGCAAGTATAATTAATTTAACATGTAAAATTTTATAAATCTCGTCATTCTCTGTCAGCTAGCATTATTTTCTGCAAGTGGCCAAGTGCAATAGAGCATCAATCAGCTATGTTTCGTTTTTTTTTACAACAGCTATTTTTCGTTTTTTATTCCCATCTTCTTGGGTTAATGTAAATCTTTACATTTATTTGATGTAAAAATAGATTATGCACTTACCTATGATTACAACTCATTATACATAATATTTTATTAACTTTATGATAATTACTGTAAAAATTATATTAATATAATTTATAATTGAACGATATAATTTATAATTCAACGATAGTATAAAAAATATTTTAGACTATCATTAAACTTTTCTTTCATACTGTATTATCGAATCAACCCACTTCATTCACTCATTAACTTTTTGTTAGGATCTTTTTTTAAAATGCATCCACGTGCTTTTGTGTTCTTTGATCTCTCTTTAGTACATTTTGTATAATATATATTGTGAGTTGGTTCTATATTTTTCATTGGAAATATATCAAATAATAATGAGTTGCCTGCTCTGAGATAACGTTCATTTCTCAGTTCATCATTGTTTCATTGTGCTGATATACAGATAATAATAAATAAATAAAAGTGTTTCAATGTATTCATTCTTCTTTTTCTTATAATTTTCTGGCTAGACTATATGCAGGGATATTAATTTGAAAGATTTAATAATTTGAAATAATTTGTTTAATTGACTTTTTTTCAAACTAAAGTTAATCTAATTACAATCCTTTAATTTCTTTATTAAAAATCTATCTTTTCTAACTTGAATTAATTTGATCACTTAATTTTTTATTTTAAATTTTTAAAAGTTATATTTTTGGTTTTTCAAATGAACTTTTTGTCTTCAGATACAATCTTATCCAAGGCGTAGTCGAATAGTACTAAATATAAGTACCTCTATCTAACAAACATTCTAAAATTTATACTAATACATTTTAGATTTCAATATTCAATTTTTTCTCTTATTTTAATTTTTTTTTCATTTGTATTGACATTTCTGTTTAATGTTGTTAATTAGGTAAAGGGCTTAATTAATAAGATATATAAATTTATGATTGTAGGTATATTTTTGCACTAATTTAAGGAAGTCATATGTACTTTCAGGAGTTAGCTTGGTTATTCATTGTCACTCCAAATTCGTGCAAGAGGTAGTGTCATATTTGAAAAAGTGGGAATGAAAAAACATATTATGCAAAACATTTTTAAATGGAGAATGTTTCATATTTGAAAAAAAGTAGGAATGCAACTAATATTTTCAATTTCATAAATATTATTGAGATTCTCTCTGATTTATTCTTCTTCTATTTTCTCATTCTATAATACAGTAAATAGTTTAGTATATAATATAAAAATTATTTTATATTGTAAAAAATATAAAAATGTCAAATAAAATGAAACAGATGTACATTGTACAAGTTTTTTAAAATACATACTATATTTTAAATTGAATTAATTTAATGACATACATAATCATTTTAAATTTTATAAAAGAAAATAATATTTGATCTACTTACACTTGTATAACTTACATCAGATCTTCAATATTAATAACTCCATGTAGAATGTGATTATAATTATATATTATATTGAATGTTTATGCCACGTTTTGTACGAAAATGAACAACAATAAAAATATATTCAAATTATTATATTATATATATTTTAAAAGTTACATTAATTTTAAATTAAATGTCACTTTTGGTCCATTATATTTTAGTATTTTATCTTTGGTACATTGAGTTTTAAAAGTTTTTATTTTGGTCCTTTATGTTTTTAAAATTTTTATTTTGGTAAATTAAGTTTTAAAAGTCTCATTTTTTCCTTTTATGCTTTTAAAATTTTTATTTTGATCTTTTATGTTTTTAAAATTTTTATTTTAATCTTTTTTTCTGATTTTCATTATCAAATGTTAGCAAATTGACACAAAATCCAAATTCTTCACCATGACATCAAATTGAAGTTTCTTATCATCATCGGGACCCAATGTTTTTGATAAATGTTGGTGTTGGATTGTTATGTGACTATGGGTTGCACAATGGTTATATTGTGGTGGTTATGGAGTTTGCCTAAAAGATGACAAAGGTTAAGAAAGCAAGTGATTAAATGCATTTTAAAATGATAATGACAATTGTTAGCCGTCACTATTTTAAATTAATTATTTCAAAGTTTAAAGTTAATTACACACTAATGTTTGCTAATAGAAACCATAAAAATAATCAAAATGAAACTTTTGAAAACATAAATAATTAAAATGAAACTTTTAAAACTTAACATAGTAAAATAAAACTTTAAAAAATATAAAGGATTAAAATGAAACATTTGAAACGTAAAAAAATAAAATAAAACTTTTAAAACTTAAAGTATCAAAATGAAACAATAAAATATAATGAACAAAAGTGTCATTAAATTTTAATTTATAAATCTTAATTTTAAGTTATATAAATAAGATACTAAATAATTTTAAATTAATATAAAATTTTGTATATATAATTTTTTGTGAAATAAACTTACAAACTAATAATAGTTAAGTTTTTAAAAAATATTTAATTAAAAATTATTAAATAAAATAATAATCATTGCAAATTACATCGGTGTAATATGATTTGCCATAAGAATGATAGGTATATATGGAACTATATAATGTTTTATGGGATTGGTAGGTATAGTGGAATCGTATTATATGAACAAAGAAGTAAGAAGGCAGGTTCTCAAGAGATGGAAAATCAGTAGGTAGAAATTCATAACACACAAAATAAATAAATAAAATCCGAGGATTTTGTCATTTTGTGTGAATGTTTATGCTTAATGTAAAGTCTAAAATTTGCTAATGATTTTTTTACCATAACTTTTTCTCATATTTTAAAATAGAAAAAGGTGTCTTCAACTATGAATTTTTAAATTATATCAAATAAATCTTCAACATAAACTATTATCTTGATAAATGACCAATATTAAGAAAAACTAAAAACTAATAAAAAATATCTAAGTATTTTAATAAATTAATATATATTTTAATTTTATAGTACAATTAATTTTATTTTTATATAAAATAGAAATGTATCTACTTTTTTAAATAATAATAGAAAAAGATATATAAGAAAAAAAAAGTGAAAAACCATGGGGCTCACTTCAATAATTTGGAAGGGTTAATGAAAATGGGTGGGTTGAATGGGACCACACCACACGTCAACACCAAAAATCTGGTGGGGGAGTTGCTATAATCAAATGCTGTTAGTGTCAGGTGAAAATGAGATCAACGCGGGCCCCTTAAGCATTTATAAGACTAATGATATATAGAGACTTTTTTTTGAAGGAGATATATGGAGACTTGTTATTCGGTTTATTGATATTTTTTCTATTTTATTTGTCACGTTATATTATTTTATTATATATAATTTTTTTTCTATTTCTCTCTGAATCTCTATGAGTATTAGGTGTCCATGAATATTTTTGCATTTTTAGTTGACATATAAGCAACACACTAGATGAAAAGTTGAATAGTTTTCTATGTGAATTGACAAACTTTTCATAAAAAATTTCACAAATGAGTTTGAAAGTTTTTGTCCAAAGGAAAGACATAATAAAAAACATGAGCGTTTTCATTCTATTTATTCAATTTTAACTATAGTTGTTATTCAACCTTAAAGGTTTCACTAACTAAACTAGGTAAAACAAGTTTGAAATGTTTGTTTCAAGTAATAAAAAAAGATTCTTGAGAAGGTGGATTTAAAAATATCATATTCGCATGATTGTTACAAATTTTATAAAAATATGAAACATGGGTATTCTTATTACTTCTTATTCTTAGACTAAGAGATGAGTATCTTGCATTCGCATAGGAATGAAAGTTATTCTCTATAATAACTATCAATCCCCACATATTTCTTCATATTTTTTTATTTCACTTTTTTTATTTTTAAAAAAATTCTTAGAGATAATTAAACATGTTTATGTGAATAATATTATCAGGTACAACATTTCTAAAAATATAATTTCCAATAATATAATTTTATAACTTAAAACAAATATTTATTTATTTTTTATGTTACATTTGACAATAATTATCAATGATCTCAACATGAGATTGTCAACTTAAGTATTCTTTAACATTAAATTATTCCTAATTTTTACAAACAAATCATCTTTACAAATAATAAACTGAGAATATTAAGGTTTAGCACTTTACAAATAACTTTAAAATGCAAAGATAATTTATTTAAGCAGATAATATTTTGTCCAAAAGAAAGGTTTCGTCCATATATATTGCATAATAATATAAAAGTTGTATAATTACTAATAGTTATATTTAGGATGATAGGCCTACCTAATTAAGCTAACAGCTCACAGTAAATAAATAAGCTTTTAAACAAATTTTTAAATTAGGTCAAACATCTATGTAGGTTAAACCTTAAAAAAAAGACCTAAGGTAAATAAATAGATACGAAGTTCTATCTTTTTAGTATAGATCAAAGTTAAACCTATTAAATTTAGTTTGACCTAACCTATTTCAACTCCAATATCCCACCTAGAAGACTATTTACAACAATGAACTCAAGTTCTTCACTTAACCCCCTTTGTTGTTGCCTCCTCCCATACTTTGGGCCTCTAGAAGTTTTTAGAAGTAAAGGACGTTCATTAGTGAGGAAGGGAAAGAAAGGATAAGGTGTGGGAAGAATAAGGAGGGAGAAGAGAAAAGAAATGGAGGGATGGGGAGCCATCATTGAAAATCGCCTACAACAATGACATATAGCGGAGCATGGTGGCTCTATTCTTTTATTTTTTTTTTAAACTTTTCTGCTAATCATTTATCTTTCTTTTTTACTTGCATATACTTGTTTTTTTTCTTTGTTTTTCTTTTTTGTATTGTTCTTTGGGGTGAGAATTTGATAGTGCATGTGTTCCGTTCAATGGTTCGAAAATGTATGGTATTGGTTTATGGTTCATGTGATTCGCGGGCCGGTCATGGCATTGTGGATGTGATACTATAGTTTGAGTTTTTGTTGATCACCGATGGTGCTTATGTTTAAACCAAATGTGCTTGGAGCTTTGACGATGGATGGAAACTATGTCGTGCTCATAGTTATCCTTTATGTTCATAAACACAGGAGGTAGAGAAGCACAAGGAAAGATTAGTGGTAATTTTGCATATTCTTTTATTTTAGTCTAATTGAACTCTAGTCTTAATATTTATTTTGTTATCATATTGTTTATATATAATATCTATTGATTTTGTTGATAACTAATTTTTATTATTGACGATTTACAGTGAGATTCTTTCTTTTTAATTATGTTTTTTTTCATCTACAAATCTTAACATATTTATTTAAAATACTATCAAGAAAATATTTAATTAATTAAAATATAAAGAAAAGATAAATGTAGGTAAATTAAAATTTTAATCAAAATTATAAATTTTTGAAAATTAGAGGATTATTTTTTAAAAATAAAGAGACCAAAATTACAAATTACATATAAAAAGATTAAAATTGCATTTAGCCTAATAACCAAAATTTTGGACCAAATTATCGTAATGATCATTCTGAATAAATTATTTGCATTTTCAAAATTTCGTATTTGAAAAAAAAAATAGTTACGTGATTTTAAAACAAGCGTGTAAAAAGGTATGGAGTGCGAATAGTTAAGTCAGATACATGTAAGGTGTGGTGGGAGCACAAAGAGTGGACCAAAGCTGTGAAGCGCAAAAAGAAAGGAGGGAAGTTCCACCGACAGGTATATATGTCACTTGAGACAGAGAATAGAAAATCACAAAGGAGATGATGATGTTTGTGTTGGGAGAAGTATCAGCATAAACATGTGGTAATGCGCGTTTAGATCTCATCTACTATATGATTTTTATTTTTATAAAAGCAATGGTGTAAGGTTTTCTCCTAAAAACACTGTCTTCTAGTCTTCTAGGCTTATTATAGCCAGCACCAACGAGATATTAGAAAGAAAAAAGAGTATAAATGGTCTTGTTCACATTTCATTTCAAAGTGCATTTTTGACACATAATTTGGCTGTCTCTGTCTTTGCTTGACCAAACAGTGACATGTCATAGGAGGGGGGTGCGCTTCATAATTCACTGTTAGCTAGGTTAACTAGGTTAGGGTTGAGTAATGTATTGACTATATCCCAATATTAGATATAAATTCTACCTTTAAATTCAAGTAGTTGTAAAGTAGAAGATTGATATGAAAGGATCATGTCAGATCAAAAGAATAAATCCTTTACTTTTCAGTAAAAAATGGATTTTAATAAATTTTTATGAGTTTAATGTTTATATATTAATAATGTAAAATAATTTTATATCATCATTCAATTTTAATTTAGATAATTGTATAAAATTTTATACTTTTAATATATAACTTTTTTTCTCATTTTATATTTGTCCTATTAATAAAGAATGGATTCAAGTTAGTATTTGCAAAAATCAACATTTAAGTTCATAAAAAATAAAGTGTTAAAAATATATGATAGTATTTATATTTTTTTTTTTTGTTGAATATCGATCATCCTTATTACTTTAAGTCTTTTTGTACTCAGGATGAGAAATTATGTATCTTTATGATTTTTATTGGATCAATCAACCTAAGTTGACTTAAATATCGAATGACTCAATCAAAATACAATATTATTATATAATTCATACTAAACCTAAAAAGAAGGATAACTCTAACTTTCCACTTAAATACTTTTGAATTAGATCTCTTTTCTCACATGGACAACCATTGACATGAATAACTTATGTGTTAGTACTGCATTTGTCTAAAATATTTTTTTACTTACTCAAAAATATATTCTTAGAACCTATTTGATTGGCTCGGAAATTTAAGTTTGCGTGCAAAAAAATCGATTGCCCAAATTGTAATGAGTATTTGAATTTTTTGAATTCAATATGCAATCAGTATGATTGATCTTGAAAGATGTAAAAATTACTGAACTTGAAAGATGTAAACAAATTATCTCTTTTTTTAGAGGAAATTTTTTTAAGCTCTTGCATTGAGTGCATTAAAATGCAAAGACTTATCAGACTTATTAAAGCATGATCATATTTACATTTTAAAAGTTATCTTAAAATGTTCTTTAGATAAATAAAAAATTAAATTAACTTTTAAAACATAATTAAACTTTTAAAAATCAATCCTTTTAAAATTATTTTCAAAAATTAAATTTATTAAAATTTAAAAGGAACCTAACTTTAATTTCGGACAAACTGCTTTTTACTTTTTTTATTTTTCCTGCTCCAGATCTAGTTTGCACAGGATTTCCACATGATGCTGATCAAGGGCTTTCGGGTCTCGAGGTAGAAATCGGGCTTTAGTCCACCAATTATGAGAACCGTGATTTATATTGGGCTTGAATTGGCCTAGTTGTCCAGTAGTTGGGTGTTTGCTCACTCCAATGGGCAAATTTACCATTGAAAATGCCCTACTGACATTGCACATCCTTTGGGCTTTAACAGGCCGATAATTAAAGGATGATTAAGCGTTTGTCTTTTGGGGTGCTCATAACATAAATTATTTTTTTAATGTTTTGAAGTATTTATATAATTTTTTTTACTGTAGAGAAAGTCTTTAATTAATATAATTTTTTTAATGTACTTGACCTATATTTTTTAAGTATACAACCATGAATTTTGTGAAATAATTCAAAAATAAATATTATCTTTATTTTATTTAATTAGAAGACAAATTTCAATATTTCATGATATTTTAGAAAAATGAACCTTACAATTATAATTAATTAAAGAAAAAATATGTTTTTGATTTCTTGTACTGTGCAAAATTCTTGATTTTAGTCTATGAGTTTTATCATCGAGTATTTTGATTCTTGAACTTTTAAAAATCAATAATTTTAATTCCTAAGGACAAGCACCACGTAAAAAATTGTGTTAATAATATCTTTCTTAAGGGACTGAAAACAATTATTTTAATGTTGAGGACCCAAAATATTTGATGATGAGGTACAAAAGACTAAAGTTGGAAATTATACAAAATACAAAGTACTAAAAATATATTTTACTCGTTAATTAAAGAAGTTTTCATAGCAAAATAATTTGTTGGTTCACTTTCAATTCCCTGCGTTAGCATTTGTATTTATTTCGTAAAGTATATGATCAACCTTTATTGAATATTTATAATGCATATACCCTTTTATTTTTACAAGAAAAGAACTAATATTTTATCACATTTATTACTAATTTAAATATATTTTGTATGTACATTTAAGGTTAAATTACTCATTTGATCCCTATAATTTTATGATCTTATTTTTTTAGTTCTTATAGTTTGAAAGTGGTATTATTAGTTTCTATAATTTACATTTTAATTCTCTTTTAGTCTCTGTCGTTTAAAAGTATTCTTTTTAGTTCTTATAGTTTATATTTTAATCTTCTTTTAGTCCATATAGTTAATTTGAAAGTGATAGTTTTAATCCCTATAATTTATATTTTAATTACCTTTTAGTTCTTACTATAAAAAAATATATAAAAATAATTAGATACAAATTAGTTATAAATTATCAATTATTTTTTTATTACAAATTATCTTACGATAAATTAGTTACGAATTACTTGCTAATATTTTTGTAGTTAATTGTAATTGATAATATTACTCATATTTGGTAAGGACCAAAATGAAATTAAAATATAAAATATAGGAACTAAAAAGACCATTTTCAAATTATAGAGACTAAAAGATTATAAGGACTAAAAAATCACTTTCAAAACTATAGGGACTAAAAGAGAACTAAAATCTAAATTATAGAGACTAAAAGAGAATTAAAATGTAAACTATATGAACTAGAAAAATCACTTTCAAACTCTAGGGACCAAAAATGTAAGAATCGTGAAACTATAGGGACCAAATAAATAATTTAACCTATATTTTAAATTATTTTTTTAAGAACATGGGCGGAAACAATTTTTGATTTTTATAGGAAATAATTTAGCTTAAACTAGACAAAACTATTATGCATATGCAAAACTTAGTTTCAAAACTGACTCAAACAATTTCAAACACACAAATTGAGATACACACTTGATGATATTTTAAATTAATTTGATACACGATCATCAATTGCTAACCCATACGGATATATTACAAAATTTGAAGGTACGAAGAAGCCTAATTAATACGTACCATTTTATTAAAAATTTAGATAATTATATATTAATCAAAGTTCTTAATATTATCAAAAATTAGTACTACAAGTAATTTGATACTTAAATCTCTTAATCAAAGTCTCTTTTGGAGAGTATCAATAATATACTTAAATCTTTTAACTAAAGTCTCTTAACCAAGGTTTAATTTTTTTTACTTGAACATGAAGTAACAGCCCAATGTATCACTTTACTAAAAAAAAAAAAATCGATTTAAATCTAATAGAAGGTGAATTAGGCATGGCAACGGGGTGGGGTCGGGACTGGGTTTTGCTTACCCCGCCCCCACCCCCAAAACCAACGTGACTGTAGATTTACCTCCATCCCCGTCCTCGATGGGATCGGATTTTTCCCGTCCCGACATGCTTATAAAATCCTATAAAAAAAATATAATTTGTCATAAAATGAAAAATATAATTTTGAATAGCAACCACAACATATTTTTAGATTGTACATGACAACATAAAATTCAATCCAACAGTAACATAAAATTTCATCCAATGGTGTCGAGTTTTAGTATGTTATATATATATATATATATATATATATATATATATATATATATATATATATATATATTTGTCAATTAATTATTAGCGAAACGAGTATTAATAATCTCATCTTTGACCACGAACCCAACTTTGATTGTCGAAAAAAAATCCAAACCCGACCCGACTCTGATCAACTCAAATTTTTTCTGTCAAAATCAGAACGGATCCAAAACGGGCCTCACAAGTTCAGGGCCCATTACCATGCCTAAGACAAATTACACCTCTGAATTATTCCAATAAAAAAGTTCTTAATATTTATAAATTGATATTGTTACTAATTAATTATAATTTATTCTTTTGATGATAAAATGATTTCTTAAGTCAAAATTTAATATTTTATCCAAGTATATGATTAAGAAATAAACTACCTGGCTTTTGAATAAAAAGGGTTTCTATTTGACTAAAAACATTGACAAAAAAGAGTCTATTAAAGCATGTACCTCCAATACTCGATTAAATCAATCCAAATTTCACTGAAACTGTATCAATTTTACAAATCAATGTCATTCATATTTCATATGCAGAAAGCGAAGCACTAGATCAAGGTTTAACAGTTGATCTCTCTTTTTTTTTTATAATGCACAGAGCAAATGCTCCTCCCTTTCTTTTGAACTTTTTCCCCGTTCCCTTGATGGTTGACATGCAGCCAATGATTTGGACATTCTCCCTTTGCAGATTCAAAGTTAATAATTTGATTTGCTATTTGTATACAAACCAGAATTAAAATTAAGGAAAGAGATGTTATTCACAGTAGATGGCCTGAACTCTAGAGGATTATTCCACTGCTCTAGTTGATCGTTTGACCATCTCATTTCAACATTTTTAACCTCAAGCCCTTCAATGTGCTCCATCATAATCCCTGCAGTCCTGTGTTTTACCAACTCTTGGCATCCTGGCCTATAGTCCAATAACCCACCAGCATAATTGGTGAACCTTCTGTAAGTAATGTCCATATCAATGAATCTCAAATTTCTTAACAATCCTCTCTTTGAACCAGACAGGAAGATGCCATTTTCCGAATTTGCAGTAATGTTAATGAAAAGTACATTTGAGATTGAAGCCTCCTTTGAGCTTGAGTCTCGTGGGCAACTAGTGACATAGATAGGCTCTGCTCTCCCCCACCATAATGAATCATAGTATCTTGTGCTGATATTCATGTTTGAGAATACAATGTCACTTACATTTCCTGCACAAGGAAGTTGAAAGCATTTCAAATCTATGTTTTAAGGCTAGATTTTTATTGGCACACGCTAGGATAACAGGCGTACTCATACTAATCAGGCTCAATAAAAGTGTGTCTAACTAAGTCAAGCACAAGTTACAAAAATTTAAGAGAAATGCTAGTAAAACATGTCTCGACACATTTGTTCTAACAATTGTTATTTGTTGATATTTACATGGGACCTACTAAATTGAGAGTACGAGCCATTAAATATGATGTGGATCTCAGATAATTTTTCCAACCAATAATGAAAAGTGTCAAAGAGTAAATCAAAGAATGTGCTAGTAACATTCAAGTGTTCAATTAAAAATTAAGAATGTTTGGAGACATATTCACGTCAATTAGAAATTCTTGTTTCATAATGAACCGAGTTAGTGCCAAACATGCTTTGCATTCAACATTTAGAGACAAGAAAAAATAGCATTCACATAACAAAGCAATAGTTTCTGTTTCTGATGCAATCATTCCTCTTGAAGAGAAGTAAGAAACATGTTACCTCCATCACGGATCTGGAATCCAATCCCTCTATGAGAATCAACAATAGCAATATTATCAAACACAAAATGCTTGAAATCAAACCAACTAGCACTGCCAAGTTTAATTGCGGAAGATTTGGATCGAATCCAACAGTCAGTGACTGTAAGGTTGTAAACAGGACCTGTGGATGACTTTGGACAGATTGCATCATCCCCTGTATCAATGTGGCATCGAGTGATTACTGTGTTATTTGAGTCCTCAATATCAATCCCATCATTGTTCGGTATATTAAAGTCCCCATAAATTGCAATATCTTGAATGCATATGTTGTTACTCCGCACCAAGTGCAAGCTGCAAGTTGGTAGATAGTCTGTTAGTTAGGCTGTGGGAAGTACTTTATTTAAGAAGTTGCAGAGTAAATTTTACCAAGTGAAATGTTACACATTTCTACCATTATGCTATATGTTACGTTTGGATGAGGAATAAGGAGGAGGAAGCAGAAGTTAGAAAAATGGCAGGCATTCTTTTGGAAAATTTTAAATGAAGAGAATTGAAAGAAAAAAGAGGGAGTGGTTTCCCTTCTCCAAATTCCAGTCCAATTGGAATAATCAGGGAATAAATTATTTTCAAATTAAACAAGGAGAATTTAGTATATTTTTGCAGATAGAGAATTAAGTCTTTTTTTACCCAACGTGGAGTTGGCTTACCAGATCAACCTTCCGCTCAAATAAAATTGGAATTTCAATTAACTCTTGAACTAATTTATTGGGCAATACATAACCTCAGTACAAAACATTGCTGAAATTAGTAGTTTATATATATAGATAGATATAGATCACATGCATCTTCTACTGGAGGCAATCTTGTTCAAACCTTTAGGACTATTAATTCTTGAGGGAGGGTTTATGAATAAAGGGAGGAGAAATATTGGGTTTGAATCTCTTCTACTAACTTTCTTACCAAATTAACAAACTAATATTTATCAATAAAAAAATTACTTTCTTTACAGAATAATCTAATTCCATCATTTACGTGTTCAGAAACATCAAAGTTCAAACATACTTGGGTAAAAAAAAATTCATACGATTAAATGAAAATGTAATACTAATCGTTAGTTGTACGAACCACCAATAAGCAGGTTGGTTGAGAGTAATGTTAGAGACTTGAACGTTGTTGCAATCGAGAAAACCGATGAGCCTGGGTCTGCATTCGTCTCCCAAGCAAGCCCCTGTTTGATTCCAACTAACCATAACGTTCTTCCTCGGATCTTCCCTCACCACGAACTTCGCAGCTTGCCCGTCCACCGCTCCGCCGCCGCGGATTCCCACGTCCGTCGCGTTCTCCGCAACAACCACGTACCACCGCCACGACTCCTCGGGGTAGTCCTCCAGCCTCGTGCCGCCAAGGATGGTGGCCCCGGACTCCACGTTCAGCACCACGCCGGATTTCAGGAACACGGTGGCCGTCAGGTACTTTCCCGGCGCTGGGAAGGTAACATGGCAGGGATCCCCCTCTGGGCACGAGTTGATGGCCGACTGGATTGCCTCCGTGTCGTAGCGGAGGCCGTCGCCGGCGGCGCCGAAATCGGCGACGGAGAGCGTGACTGGGATTGGGTTAAGAGGGTGTGACGTGGCGAGAAGGGATGGGTTGAGGAGGAAAAATAATAGGAGTAAGAGTATTGACTTGTTCATTTCTGGATTCTCACACCACCTACTCTATCAATAACTAATATTTTTATATATGCTATAGGTTCACTTGTCATATCATGATATTATTATACTCTCATAATTCAAAACACATGACACGGAGTTAAGAAATTGAGAAATTCTATTATAATGTAGTAATACTTTCTGCTGTAAAACTCCCCCGGAGGCTCAACTTTCTACATGATCCATGTCCACGATTCCTTTCGTTGTATTAAAAAAGTACAGTTATATGTGTAAAGTACCTACTAATTTGATTAATGACTATTCTTTATTCTTTGTCGGATAACTTATGATCAAGTTCTATTCATACCAATTACGAACGTAATTAATGCAATTAGAATTGGATTAAATGATCCGTATAGTTAAAAAATGAAAAATAATTTAATCTTTTATTTTAAATTTGATATACTATCACTATCTAATTAACATAGATTAAAATCAAATCTATATAACTTCTTTGTTTGTATTTCAATTAATGAATCATTATTTAAAAATGAAACATGCATGACCCGCGTGGGACATTTTGTGTATTTCTTCTTCTTTTTTTTACAGAAAATGTTTAAAAATGAAAAAGGACCCAACAACACAACTTCTTGACCGTTTGAATAAGTTTATCTAAAAGTACTTAAAAAAATAAGAAAAAAAAGTAAAATATCTTCTCCAAAAGCTCAAATTAGCTTATATTTAAAGCTAATTTGTAATAGCTCTCTTAATGATGAGAGAAAGATTTTCTGTATATGGGCTTATGCATAAGAGGAATATAGACCTAAGAAAAATGTCAACCAAGATTCAGTGTTAAATATTTTAATATCCGTAATTCCCAATGATGGCAATAACTTACTTAGCAGCAAGCAAGAAGCAAACCGATGAACCTATTAAAAAAACCTTTATTTTTTTAAACAATGCAACAGTCTAGTAGGCATTTCATCAAACAACTTGACTACAATCTCCAAATCACCAAATATTTCAACCATTGAACCACCCAAGAACTTCTTGAAATCCAAACTCCAATCTGTCTTCATTGAGGATTATTCACAAACACATGTGAGCACAATCTTTCAGCTCACCAAACCAGAATACGAGACCTTCAAATTCAAAGTGCAGCCAAGCCACATAAATTCAATTTTCTAATCACAGTCCATAAATTTGAAGCAGCACACACTGTAAAACCCACAATCATCATCGTTCATGAATCAAAATCATCATCACAATTAACATGTGCTCGCTAATCTAGTAAAACGATAATCAGAGAACAACACTCGTCTTCAAACAGTATCTCGCTGCCAGGAGCAACGGCCTACAATCACCACCGCTGAAAAAGCCGCTCTCACAAAAGAAAATCGAAAACAACGCTCTCAAGGAAACCAAGAAATGCTTTTAGGACACGTTCAAGACTGACAAGAATTTCTTCACCAAATCCAATTCAAAGAAAAAGGGAATAACAGAGCAAAGGTTTTCTTGAGAAAAAAGAAAAGGGTTGATCAATTTGTTGGAATTTTCACAGGAAAAGAAAACGGAGAAGAGAAAAGAAAAAATTTCAAACAAACAAAGCAGCGGAAAAAAAAATCAAGGCAGGTGGTATCGCTTTGATACTATGTTAGAATCCACGGTTCAAAGGAGGGGGAAGAGGGGTAAAAGTATAAAACTGAAAGAAGGATTTTACTCAAACATGAAAAGTCAGCATATACGAGAGAACCTTGTGGCTTACATAATCAATTCTAATAACATTAATATCCTATATCTCTAATACTCCCTCCAAAATCACTAATCAGTAATCACTGATGTTTAAGGTTTTTTCAGATAAAAAATAAGTATTTCAAGAGAATTAACACTTTATTAGGAGATAAAGTTATTAAAATAGCATTGTTCTCTCTCCTATTTCTCTTTCAAGAGGTAAAATTGAAATAGATATTTGAATTTCAAAGGCAGAAATTGTAATCACTTTGGAACGGAGGAAGTAGTTATATTTTATACATTTTTTATTTTAAAAAATATATTCTTTTATCATACAAATCAATACCAAATTATAACTCTTATATTTATTTTAATTATCAAATGAAATTTTAGAGAAGCATAATTTGAACAATTAAAAAACTGTGAAGACTAAACATGGGCAATTCAAACTAAGAAACAAAATCACACATAACATAAAATATAAGAACTAAAAATACAATTAAACTTAAATTATAAAACGAAGTGGTTTCACCAGTTATTAAACATTAGGTTCAAACCAAAACACAGAAAAAAGCAAGAACAAAAGAAGACTAGTTGTTTAGTTTCTTTTTTCTTTTGGTACAAAAAAAGAAAAGAAACTAGTTGTGTAGTTTCTGTTGTGTAGCATATATAGAACCTTCAAAAATGAAAAGTTAAACGACAATAACATTAATTGGAAAAGGAATGAAATCTTAAGAATTTTGTAAATGCATTAATCTTTAAGAATATTGTTATGCTTGAATAACTAATATCTTTGGACAAAGACTAAAAAAATACCTATTATTTTTTCCATGTTTGATATATTTTGTTGTGTCAATGTATCCGGTTCCGTTATCAGTGTTAGCATGAACTACCATCTTTTCGCTGCACTATTCTGGATTTCATCTGGTGATTGTGCGCTCTTCAACAGTATAGTTTGCCAAACATAATGGAGACTCATTGTTGTTATCATTTTTATTGACATACAAAACCAATAAGATTTTTGTAACGCTTCCAAGAAGTCGAGTTGTGCAATGCACATCGGACCATACTCTTAATCTTCCATTTAGATCTTTATCATCTCCATCTGATAAAACAAGCACACCATACTCAGAATGGACTCGAGATGGATGATAACGATGGACAACGAAATCTGCACCATACTGAGCTCCTGGCCTCACTACCCAGTTTTTCATTTTCAGGAGGGAATGAGCCTTGTAGAAACAAAGGAATGTTTCTTTCTTTGACTTCATGTAATGCCCCAGCTCTTGATCATTTTGGGGTCCTGTATCACTGCCATTAATCTTAAGGCATTTCAAGGAATAACATAGATTGCCTCCTCAAAGCTTAATGGAAACCAGTGTTTGTCCTTTTCATCTATTCTCACTGGTCCAAAGCATGCTGTTTCGAGCAGATCAAGTTATTCTGCTCTACTGCTACTAAGTGTACACTGTTACCAGAGAGAAATCCACGAGTATCAAATTGAACTAGAGAAGACTGAAGTTGAGATACCATCTTTGACATGGGTTCCTTGAGCGCTTCAGCTTCTGCATCCTTTTTAGCTTTTGCATCTTTTCCTTTCCATCTTGGTGCCATTTGGACATTCAAAATGAGTAAACAGATGTTTCAAAACCAAGTCAATCAAAAAGGTAATGGCAGATGATAGGAAATTTCTTGCAAGAAAAAGATGGAAAAGATTCAAGTTTCCCCAAAAAATTAGCAGAATGCACGGGAAAAGCTCTACCATTTGCTTGGCCAACTCACAATTTACAAACGAGAGCAATTTTGTACACTTTCTAGCACAACCATCAAGTAGATTATATTAGTTTACTTGAAAGGATTGAGTAAAAACAAAAGCAAATTAAATTTGCTGAAAATCAACATAAATCAAAGAACGAAACAGTGTATTTATGGTGTCCTATTGTGGATGTAATTTGGAGCAAGATTTTTATCAAAGAGATGAGAAAGCTATAAGGATCACTGAATTTGCCAATTTCCAAACAAATACATTGATGCAAAGGCAAAGCCAAATGAACCCGTGCAGCATAACAGAGAACATAATATATAACAGAATTTCAATCAAATTCTCATACATACAATTGAAATGGTTTCATGCGCTGAAATAGACATCTTACTATAAGTTATGTAGTCAATAGCGTCGCTAATGCCGGAGAAGCGGCTGCAATTTGCGAATAAAACTGTCGTCGGATAGCCCTACCACCTTCCTCTTGCCTCCGCAATTTTCCACTGTTCTTTCTTCGATCTCTGTTTCAGTGAATTAGGACTTCAATGGAAATGAGTCATGTGTTTCTGTTTTGGTTTGTGGGATTTCACTCCAGTTCACTTTATCTTCTCTATTATTTATTTCAATCATAACATATAACAACAACAAAAAAATCGTAACATATAGTAATATACTAAATAACAACAGGAATAATAAATTAAATAAAGCATAATATGAAATATAATATACTAGATAATAATAGTGATAAAAATATAATAAACTATTTAAAACATAAATATAACAGAATAAATTAAATAATATTAATAAAAAAACTAAATAAAACATAGCATATAACATAATAAATTAATAATAAAAGATTAGAATACGGTCATCCTACTATTCTGCTTTAAGATTATGGCTTATACAGTCCAAAAATAATGTGCATTAATATATTTCAACAACATTTAAATTTTGAGATGAAAATCAAAAGGGTATGAAAACTTACACAAAGTACCATCTTGCTACAAATCAATGCTTATAGGAGCTCAAATAGCTTCATTATCACCTGTAAGTAGTTGTAAGTAGAAGTCATTCTCACATAAACACATAGTCAAACATGACATATCTAACAATGAGAAATACTAGTGCACCATGTGTTTGGCTATTTGTTTATGTGAAAAGTGAATTTAACATGAATTATATAGACTTATAAAGAGTATGTTTCATTAGACGTGAAAGAACTTATCTACAACTAATTTAAACTTATTTTTTTAGATAAGTATTTTTGTAATTGTTTAAAAAACAATGGTAAATAATTATTCAAATAAGATCTTAATTAAATTATTTATTCATGTATTATTTCATCTAGGACCCGTGTCTGGGTCTTGTTCTTGTCAACCTTTCTTCATTCAAATTTAATTATTGTTTATTTAAATGCCTAATGTGATTTTAAGGGGTCTTTTTTTTTAGTTCATTGTAACAAGTGTTTTTCACGACACTTTTGTTTCTAAATGAAATTCAACCTTCAATGCTTCATAAACCCCATCTATTTTGCAATTAAATATTTAAAAGTCTCTTTAGTGAACGAATAAAGCAATGTCTCAGAGTAGAACTGAGGGAATCCGAGGGCAAGACAACAAGATAAACCGGCTGCACTGCTGCTGGAATCAACAATAACCAACGGACTTAATGCTTTGCGATTTGAATGGGAAAAGAAAGAAAATACTGCAAGTAATTCAGAATTAAAATATCTTTTTTTAGGAAAATCCTCATAAAGAGCCAATCATCTAAGTAGTATTTAATGAACAAAGCAACCCACTCCCATGATAGTTCAGTAGTAACAGTCCGTTCTATGATTTTACAATCTTGAATCAATCACCTCATGGATTGAATAACCCCTATAGTTAGTATACATAGTAATAATAATATCATACTATAAGAATAGCATGCCAATTCATCTTACTTTCTGGCCAAAGAAAATCCAGGTTTCCAACCGTCTCTGACAAATAGAAGACATAGAAACCCTGCTAAATGTTGAGACCGCTCAAATCACTGCTAACTGCGAATACTATATTTGATATATACACTACTAGGCTAATAGCTACTGGTACGACTTCTGTACGCTTTCAGAGCTCCATCTTCAATTGATTTAAGTGCAGAGACGCTGCAACACAGTTTAAATTGAACTCAAATACATTTTAAAAAAAATTGTCCAGAAATATATAAAAAAAACTTTAAAACATCTCTGTACTTTGATATTGTATTTGAATTAACTCCTTTCCAACTATTTGTAATTTCAATTAAACGACTAAAATGCGTAATTTATTATTATGAGCAATAAGCATCCTTCCAAGATCCCCATATGATTTTCATTATCAGAATATCCCATTCAAAGACAGAATACAATTCCAATCGCTATCTATTTATGAAGTCCGTGGCCAATGGCAGTAGGAACCATGATGCGACGGATTCAGAATTTTTTTTTGTTAAAAAATGGTTTGTGGATGAGTAGACGATAGAGGCTAAAATTCTATTCTACCTGAGTTTGCCGATGAGTCATAACTCAAAAGTGAGTTTTCCGGAGTCATGAAATTATGGTTGACTTCTTCCCTCTCCCATAGCGGTTGGTGGAATGCATCCAATTGCCACTGCTGTTGATAATGCTGCCGGTTGCCATTGAGTGGGATTTCTGGCCACATGAGAGGTGTCACCATGCTAGGTAAGTTACTATCCACTAGAGATGCCCCCTGTAAGTTACAAAAGATATTTTAATTTTTATCAGCGGTTCTCAACATTGTACTTCATCACGATCACACTTGCCTAACTCGCCTAACTCGCCTAACTCTACCTTTAGCTGAAAACATTTTCAATTCTATAAACTAAGTGGGCAACCCCTACCCTGATTTAAGGATTAAGATGCAATGACATAAATTAAAAATATGCCAGAGGATTTTTAATTAATGACTAGGATGGATTTAGGCAATCAAGTTTAATTAATGACATTGACATCCAATCCAACAGAATGGCAAAAATCACAGTGACTGTCTACAAGCATCTCTTTCAGTTTCCCACATGTACCATTTCAATTTTCAGACTACTATTAATTAAACAAAGACAATTAAATAGGACAATAACATCATTTTGAATTTTTTATCAATTACATTTCACCTACATGATGCATAAAGCATGCAGCACCAATAGCTACAATGAAGCCAGAATAAGAAGTTCTTCAGAAAGAGAAGTCATACATTATTCCTCAAGTATAGCCTTTTAGTTATGCCAAAGAATTTAGAGTCTTCAGATTACTCCCCCAGTCAAAAATAAAAAGATAAATTGTATTTTCTAATTTTTCTTCTACAGAAGATAAAATTGAGTTAGATTAATCTATAACTTACATCAGTAGCCAATAAACTGTCGAGGCTGAAATCCATTCTTGGGTTAACTGCTGCCAGTTTCATTGATAAGATCTGCACCCAGAGCAAAAAACAGTGAGATCAAAATCATATTGGTGAAAGTTAAAGTAGAAAAAAATATGATCAAAAGAATATTGTAACTTTTGAGCATATTCACTAAACATACAGATGAATAATTCAAGGAGTAAGCAATTTCATGCCTAGGTCCACATTATGGAGGGAGAATAGTAGTTAGACCTATTAGGAAATTTTCAAGTAGATTACAAGCCATATAGCCTAAAATAATATGACCATTATTACTGCTAATGATTAATGCTTCCTTACAGTTACAGGCAACCAATGCTTTAATTGTTCCAAATAACCCCCAAATTGTTCCAGTATACCACACTAACTTAAGAAGGCAAAATACGAAATTTTAAGACGCCAAATGAATTCAGAATTTGAGAAGGAAACCAGGCCCTTTCTTTCAAAAATTCTAAGCATAATCCATAATTTTAATTGAAAACCAAATAGATAATAAATTAACCAGCATAGCCTGCTCATTGGAAGAATATTTATGCAAAATGTCTGCAATGTGAGAGTCTGACCTCCACTTGACGCTGTAGAGATTGCACATGGTTGATGATTTCATCCAGAACCATTGCCGTTCCTGATATCTGCACAGTAAATCAATTCATGTAGCTATACTTGACCTACATTAGCTATTTTGAGAATATTAAATCAATCCAAATGTACTACAAAATCATAGATTAAGGCTTCCATATCAAACAAAAACAGGGGGCTCATTTATGGAACAAGCCTGAAACCTGTATGCAAGTGTCATGAAAATTGTACATGGTAATTGTGCCAGAATGAGAGAACACATTTTTGGTAATAACTTATACCCGATTATTCATCCCCCATGCTCTGAAATATTACAGAGTAGAATGATTTAAATAGTAATTCCATATCATCAAGAAAGATGCATGATAAATTTTTATGCATTGCAGCAAAGCTCACCAATCTCTATTTTTTGCATCATATTGTTGACAACTCAATTTAAAACCAACCCATAAATTTTAGTTTTGGAAAAATACATAAAAAATGGTGCTAAAATGCAAGTGCAATTAATAATCGATTAATGAAGAGAACTTAGTCCAAAACTCTCTAGAACTAAAACTAAGTCTGGCTTATTCACTAAGCAAACAAAAAAGAAACAAAGAAAATTGTTCATTGAAGCTTCAATAACCATGATCCACGGGCGCAACTATTCTCCCCTCAGGTTGTGGAATCAGCCAATGCTGTCCGCTATAAACTCGTATGGTGTTTCTGAACGGACCCTTTTCGAAACTACCCAAATAGTAGGAATGTTACAGCAGTGGGCTGGCCTTTTTCAAACAATTATTTAATAAAAAATAGAAAGGAACAATCCCTTAGAAATTATGAATGAAATATAATCATGTTTATTAGGACAACATTAAAAACGGAGAAAAAAGGTTATTTTCTTCTTTATACTTTATAATGCTAATACCACAATTTTTTTTATTCGCATTTGTTCTTCTAGCACCATATAAAAAATAAAAAATAGTTCTGTTAGAAATATATTACACATCTTAGTTTGATAAATCTTTTCTTGTTTTTATTGCTTTCGTTTCTATCTGTCAATATGATGAAGACAGCAATTTACATATAAATATGTAAACGTGATTTCAATGACTGCATCCTATGAAGAGTTTGATGTTAATATAAACGATTGAAATTTAATTTTCCATATCAATGCACAAGTCGTATATTATAACCTGTTCTTTTGGGATAAATCTGGAGGTACTGGTATGTATTTAGTTTATGTTAAGGTGACATTATTATTATTATATAAAAAATGTGTTTAGGTGACATTAATTTGATTGTACAATTGACCCCAGCCAGTTAGGTGAAAGGTCTGCTGGTTGGCAGCTGCACCCCAAAAGTACGCATTCTTTTCTCGACCATTTTCTTCATCCCATAAATGATGATACCAAACTCGTAAACCATCACCGTCAAAAGATGGATTAAATATTAATATCTCACTAGCCAAAGGGACCCATTGTTATGGATACTAGTTTGAAGTTCAAGTAGAACCCCCTCCCCCCCCTTCTCTGTCTCGTCCGCCCCACACGCCCACCATTCTGTCTCTTAAATAAGCCAGAAGGTCGAAGAAAGGAACAATAGGGGACTACCCAAATTGTCGCATATAATAATCCATGACGTGTGTTTGTGTATGCATGTATTGTCCTATTCAAAGAATGACTGACCTTATCACCAAAAAATTACCACTTTATTATATGTAATACTATTCTACATGCCAATTTTTTAGGAGTGCTAACTATTTCTCTGCATTTTGTTAAATTATCCTTTTTTTAAAATATTTAAGTCAAACTTAAACTCAACTATTTAATAAAAAAATATTTTAGAAAAAATAAAAATAAAATTAGTAATGGAAAAGCTGAGAGCAATTGATACTCCTTGTGGAAGAATGAACAGAGCATACGCCCAAAACAAATGTTAGAGGAAATTGTAATTCTTTGACCAAACAATGACTCTTACAGAAACAATTTACTCCAAGACCTGATAAGGCAGAGTGAGGGCAGCCTAACTAAACCTGACCTGAAAGACCAAACGGTGAAGATGCCACCTAGCTCTGTTGCCTGCTCATTTATGCTAGGTGGAGCTTTAATGACAGGTGGAATTCTAGGAATCCCAGTTATACTTTGGTAAAATATATTCCTAATTGAGCTGAATTTGTTGAATATCTCTGTGATTCCGCTAGGGGCCATAATAAGTCCTTAACATATTTGTGGATAAAACTCAATTTTCTACAAGACAATGTTTGGGTGTGCAAACTGTAATCCAAATATGCATTAAAGCAGACTAGACATAAGCCACGTTGAGTCAGATTTGGGAAAAAAATTTAATTGATCCAATCAATTGAGATTGGGTTGAGTTAGATAGGGTTCAACATATATTAACCTGATAGCTTACTCAATTAGATTGGATTTAACATAATTCAACATAATGCAACTTGTTGAACTGACATAATTCAACCTTTTTTAGTTAGATGAAGTCGGATTGATTGGGTTTGATGAGTTAGTCAAGTTAGTCCAACCCATGTGCAGCCCTACAAACGCTGGTCATAATTGTCAATTGTGTAAAACGCACTTCTTTTTGCCTTTTCATAAAACTACTTGAATCTGATTAAATGTAGAAAAACATGCAATACAAAAAAATTAAGACAAAATAAGGATTCAGCTAAGCCCGTGCCCTTTATCATGCTGCCACGTAGCTAAGTAGCTAACATGCCCATCACCCTGACAGATTAATCTGCTTTTACCCCTCTTCCCTGGCTCTTAGGGATGGTTTGAACCTAGATTGTAAGTGTCTAAAAAACCACTCAAAATAAATGAGATTTTTACTCATCAAATAGGTCTAAATTTAGGCTTGGGTTATTATTTGCCAGTTCAAGGGTCAGTTTAGATACTATAATATTCACCTCATACCACAGCACCTATATTATATATAATACAAACTATTATATAATTACATATTGATTATATCTTATAACCAGGATTTCTTTTTTTAAAAAAAAGAATTGAGTTTATACATTGCAATTTTAATTAATGCTTTTTTTTCTTGTTTTGTTGATGTTTCTTAGTTAACTTAAAGAGAAAATAGGTTATGAATTGACCGTGCAAAACAATTTTACTTTCTATCGTTATTCAGTCACAAATTATCATGTATAATAAATTTATTAATTTTTATAATAATTATCTTAAAAATCATATTAATGGTAATTTCTTATTCATTGATAGTGTAAAATAATTTTAAATTGTCAATGCATGCATGACCATTAAGCTCTAACTTTAATATTAAAATAACATCTTGTTTTACTAATTTGTTAAAAGCACCAAATATTCCACTCAACCAAAAGGCAAGTAATAAATCCATGTCCATATATACTAAAATTACACTATCTGCTAAGTATGAAATTAGTTACATTTTCTTGGGCTTGAGTATGAACACCAATACTCTATTTCCTATTTAAACCCTACCAATAATCATCACTATCAACAATTCCACCTTCTTTATTCCTTCCTTTATTCTTTCCTTTTTCTTTATTCAACCGGCAGTGGGCCATGAAGTAAATCAGCCCATTTATTATTTTTTTATATTTAGGAAGACAATTTAATCAGCCCATTGACATTGACTGAGATCCATGCCCAAGTGTTGACAGCTCAATCACCACCCCTAACAATTGAAAGCTCGAATAAATTCAGTTTAATTTACTAGTTGTATGTTTAAATTAACTTATTTTATAATGAAAAATTCCATAAATTCATAAGAAAGATTAAAAATTCATTTTTTAAATTATTCTTTTTCAATATATATATATATATATATATATACACACACACAAATAATTGCCAGTGCGGGGCCTTCACCACGTGACAGCACTTGGTGAAAAGCAGTAGTGCCGTTTTGTAAAAAGCCATGGGAGTTAAGTACTGCTTGCTACATGATGATATTTTTTGTGTGCGTGTGCGTTTTCATGCATATCAGGCTTTGATATTTTTTTTATCGCATAAAAACTGAAAAGGTTGTGCATTAATTAATTGTATATTGTATATGGAGAAAAAAAAAGTATACCTTTAACTGAGTGCAACACGTATCCCATTATTATCTTATCAGGCGTAGTCTTGTAAAGACGGCCCAACTTCACGTGGCTTATACATGATTACACATGAAGCTGCGCCTTAAGAGTTGTCCACTTAGGCCGTTCAATGAAACAGGAAAATAAATCAAAGAAAAAAAAGTAGTAGAAGAAATAGATAGATAAAGTAAAATAAATAATAAACGTATTATTTCAATTGTTAGAAGTATATAAAAAAAGTAATTATTTAACTTATTTAAATAAATGGAATAGTAAGTAAAAATAAATAAATAAATAACATGATTTTTAATACTAATTAAAAATTAAATTTTTAGTATATTACGTAGTTTATTAACATAAAAGTATTTATAATTTTTATATTAAAAAACTCTGTAATTTTAAAAAGTAAAACAATCCCACTTTAGAAAGAAATTTTTTTAATATGGAATTCACTCAAAAAACTTCCTGCCTTATTATTTTTTATATCGAACAAATAATAAAATTAATATTACCATCCTAATTCATTATTTTTCTATTTGGTTTATCTTTATTTATACTCGAGTAAAGATAGAATAAGAGAATATAAAATACCCTTCAATGTCTCAGCTTAAAAAGGAGTCAGGTCAAAACGACTAGAGGCTCTTAATTAACAATTTTTAAGGCTTGTTTATCCGTGAATAATCCATCTTTTTTGTCTGGGTTCAAGGTATGTAGTAGGGCTAAGCTCTATTTGATTGGATGGTACACAATATTGCATCTTAAAGCTCAGCTTATATGAGCTTCCAGACTTTTTTTTGGGTCAGGACTTAAATATGTGCTAGAGTACACAACTGGGTGCCTAAGTGCCTTCCTATTGTTTAAAAAAAAAACAAATTTAAAATTATTCTAATTTATTATTTCCGAAAATGACCAATTTGTTCGGAAAAAAACCCTTTACTTACGACGCTCTATTCAGGCTAATACCGTAGAAGATCTTCAAAGTTAAGAGTTTGAAATGACTAAACTAACCTTCGAAAAAAATTCTAACCACTTACCAGAAAGAAACCACCCAAAAAGGCAAATGCAAAAGAGAGGGTGAAATTACACAAATGCCATGTTTGACACTCGGCGCCAGTGGTCACTTCTCTTGATGTAAAAGAAATCACTTTTATTTTAGAGGGGTTGAAAAGGTGACAATGACAAAAACCGTTGTTATAGCTCGTAACCTAGTACATAATTACACTTTTGGGAGACAAATTAGACGGAAAAGGATGACATAATCCAACAGAACGAACAAAGCACAATTAATTAATTAATTAATTATAGTAACTAAGGGTTTAAGGTTTGAAGATTAAGACCACAAAGGAAGAGAGACCGACCTTGTCGCAGCCTGGGACCAGCTCTTGCAAAAGCTTCATGCGAGCATTGATCTTCTCTCTCCTAGCCTATGACAGAAACTCAGTTATATCATAATAAAATAATACTAATAATTAAAAAAAAACACTAAAGCTTGCTAAAACTATAAAATACACTAAAGTGATCGAAATTAAACTAATTAATTAGTGATTAATCAAGCGTTTACCCTTTCTGCCAAGCTATGGCTATCAGTGGCTTGACCTCGACGAACTCGAACATGGACGTAGGGAAGCTTCTCGCCGTCACCGGATGTCTCATCGGCGGCGCTCTTACGCTTCTTCGACGATCCTTTAGCCTGAATTCCACAAAATCGTATATTATTTCACGTTTTGGGCATTGAATTCTACGGTAAACAGAAACCCTAATTCTCGAATTTGTTGCAATCAGGGAAGGAAGTAACGTTACCGTTACCTTCTTCTCTCGCTCCTTTCTCTTGGCGGTCCTCTGAATGTTGTTTTCAACCGCGGGATCCGAAATGCAACCCAGCCTCGAGCTCGAGCACGGGTTCGAATCGGTCTCTTGCGGCTCGTTCTTCACTCTGTCCAAAGTCGAACCGGTTCCTGCTGGAATCAGGCGCGCCTCCCCCGGCGGAGGCGGCGAGTTCTCGCCGGCGAACACGGAGAACTTCGCGGCGCGTTCGATTAAGGCGGCGTTGGAAGGGAAGGTCAAATTGCTGCCGAAAGAATTGAGCAGGTAGGGTTTCTGGTTCGCGCTGACATGGCAATTAGGCGGTTTCCGAGCGCTGTCAGATTCCGGCGAGTGAAGGAGCTCCACCGCCTGCGTCGGCGGGAGTTCAAGCAGCGCGGTGAACGAGCTCGCGTTTTCCGGCGCCGGCGCCATGAGTCCCTGAATTTCTTCGTTGAATTGAATTGACTCGAGCGTGGCGCCGTGGTGAACGGATCCGCGCAATCCTCCCGGAGCTTGGTCCATTGAGCGAACAAAACGCAGCGTAGAAGGTCCAATTGAACCGTACACACCTCGAATTTTGTCTTTACTTGGACGAATTCTGAACCGTGACAGTGTTGAAATTGGAGAAAATGAGGAAATGAAGAATGTGTGTGGGGAATTTCGTTACGAGTGGAGTGAGAGATAGAAGAAGCAAAGCTTCAATGGCGGTCAATGAAATTCTCTCTCTCTTTCTTTTTCTTTCTCTTTCTCTCCGGTTCTGTGATTCTGTCTCTGAGATTGCTTCTCAGCCATTTGAAGTACTGCGAAAGCAACGTTGCTACGCTACGGTTACTCTACTACTGTTGAATCATACGCGTACGGTTCTAGCCATACAGTTTCGTTGAGGTAAGATTAAAGGGTAGGTTGGGACCACCACCCATTGAGGGCCCCATCATCTGGGAATATCATTTTTTTTATTTTTTTATTCAGAAATATTATTGATTTCAGAATTTTCAGTTCAAGAGGCTTTCTTCGATCTCCACCGTTGATTTGGTTTCGTTCTTCTTCTTTTTTAACGCATAATCAGTTTCCTCCTTTTTACGATTATGGAGATTCAATAGACCAATAAGCCTGTGGATGAAAAGAAGCCCGTTGGAGCATTCCGTATCCTAATAAACGTTCTGTTGCGGTAACTTTGTTATGAACCTTGTTTAATTTGATAATAAGCTATCGATCGGAAACGTGATATTGACATTATAAAGCAGTTTTTGCTATATTTGGGTCATTGAAAGCACTTCTAATTCATTCATTATCTCTTTCTGGAAGTTTCCCACCTTGCATAATCTCGTTCCTTCAATAGTTTATTGCTCCCGCAATAACGTGCTTCACATGATGAGCATAAAGTTAGCGCTAAAATTCGTCTAATCAATAGTTTACCTTTGTTTTTAATTCAGGGGCTCAATGGTAAAACTAATTTGATCTTAATGTTATGAAAATTGTGTTTGAATCTGAGTGTAAATCCACTTTAAATGACGAATAAGTAAGTATTTTTTTACTTCTAAACTAATGCATATCCATGTTAGGACACCCAATCAAACACCTAGCTATTTGAGTGCAAAAAAGTTCCATATTAATAAGTGATCTTTATATTATATACTATTATATAATATAAAGACTTTATATTATATACACTTTTAAAGTAAGACATTTCTTTTGTAAATTGGATTAACGGATAAGAAATTATTTTAATTTAATTTTAAAATATAATTACATTAAATATTCTAATGGAAAGTTTTATTGATAAAAATGATCCTACTCAATTCGATTGTCTCTTTTAAATAATACATGTAGGCTCGTAGCAAAATAATGTTCTCTAGAAGATTAAGTTGAAGGAGTGAAAAGAGTGTAAGATATTCACAATCTCAATTTTTTGTGTGTAAATATTGCGTTGGAACTGCATTTGTTCTCCCTACAGGCGCGTTTAGTCTAACACAACATGTTGTAGCTTTCACGTAAATTTGAAATTTGATGTGAAATAGTCGATTCAAGCAAAAATTGAGAGGGCCAAATGGATGGTGTTAGAATGACTAGATAGTACTTTGGTATAATGTGTTTGGATGGAGAAATTTAAAATTATGAGGATGAAAAAAATGAATGAAAAAAGGAAAAAATATGATTGGTATGCTAGTTATACGTGTTCCTCTATTTAGGAGATCAGAGAGTGTTTCTCGAAGAAGAAGACTGTGAAAAGAGAATTTCAATTTCTCACCTTTTAGAAGGAAATTGAAATTCCAGATTTTTAGTTGTTTAAATTTCTGTTTTAAAATTCCAAAATTTTAAATTCTTCATAAAAAACATCCAAACAATGAATTCTACTAATGTTTGAATGTCACACGGAACAAATTTATGACAAGTAGTGAAATGAGTTAAACTGTTTTAATTATTTTGATAACAAAAAAATAATTATTTTGATTACTTAGTTTTTTTTTTTTCATGGAGCTTACTTTGGTTTATTGTAACAACTAACAGCTATCTAAAGCATTTCACTAGTTTTGTTTCGTTTACTGTATCCATAGTCTTACCTATCTACTTAAAAGTTTTATCTTTTTTTTTTACAAATACTAAAACTTAAAAGTTTTATCTTAAACTTACATTACTGTTGGTATAGTTAAAATTATTTTGAGTAAATTCTATCTAACAATTTATTACTACTTATTACTTAAAGATATGAATTTATTTGATTTTATTTGATACTATTATTTACTATTTATGTGAAACCAAATATTTAGGGTTGAAAATGAGTTAAGTTGAGTTTGATTCAATTAAACTCGGCTTGTTAGCTCTAATCACATCAACTAAGAGTCAAATTTTTTAAATTTTATATATTTCAAATTTTCAATTATTAGTAAATTTTAAATAAAATAATTGTTTAATTTTTTTAAAAGATAAAATTAAACTTATTCTATTAGCTTTATAAGGCCATAAAGTACAAAAAAAAAAATATAATTACAAGCAAAGTCTACATAAATAAAAAATGACCATATCATGCACATATAAAAAAATCCCAAATTTAACTTATTTAACGAACTCAATTTTTTAAATTCAACTCATTTAATTTATGAATCAAATTTAACAATTAAATTGAGTTTCGATTTATTTTTAAGTTCATTTGTTTCATTATCACCCGTACAAATATTTTTTGGTCCAAATACATATAAACACCACTTTCGAATATGCATAAAAAAAACCCTGCAAAGGCACGAGTAACTTGCTAATTATATTTGAAATCCACTCTAATCTAATAAGAAATATTTGTTTTTATGGTTTTTTTTTCATTTTTGTGATTTATATTGCATTCCATTACTTTATATCAACACCTTTTATTTTTACAATACAACTATTAATTTGTTTCCTAATTATGATTAGGATCATGATCCTTCGGCGTTTTAAAAAAACTGCAAACGAATAGTTTAAAATAATTAAATTTAAACATGTTTTTCGTTGCAATAAAATTGTAATTTTGTTTTAGTTTCTAATTTTTTTATACTATTTTCTTTTCTTTCCTTGTCATTGGCCAGATGTAGATCAAGTTATTATTAGACAATTCAATTAGGACCACAAAAATAATAATTTCTAAATTAAAATTATTGCATTTTTCGTAGGATTTTATAGTCCAAAATCCTAACGAATTGTTATGTGGGAATTAGAGATGATGATTATTTTTTAAAGTACAACAAAGATTAACATAAACAAAAAAAATGATAAGATTTTTTTTAATTATCATAATTAAGACTTTTATCTTCCTAGTAAGACCTCAAGTATTTTAACGAGCTTTCATCCTTTAGTCCACTATAACTTATAAAAAGAAATTACATCAAGCTACTTATATTAAATGAGTTTGATTTTATAAAAAAAATAAATATACAAATTATGAATTCTTTTTTTTAAGGTCAATAAAATATAAAAAAATGAAGTCATTCTAAAATAAGTATTCTTAAATTGATCAATAAAATAAGTTATGAAGAAATCAAATTTCGTAATTAGAAATGACAACAAGATGAACAACATTTATCTTCTAGCACGTACTATAGATGTTGTTGTTGGGGCTGAAACTGAAGCTTAAAATCTCTGAAACTACCCAGTCATTCAAAATTTCTCTCAAAACTTTTTAAGTAAAAATGATTCTAAAGAATTTTAAAAACAATATCATAGCCTTAAATTGGCTAGACTTGACAAGCAGAGTCAAGTCCTATTCAGTATATGTTAGTCACGGGTACCCCTATATGGCTATATCACTGGAACAAGCAGTTTTCATTTAACAAGTTTGCATTGCAGTTGCAGGGTGAGGAATTGGTTTATCCTCTCGGAAGACCCTGACCTCACGATGCCATAATAAAAGTGAAATTGGTTTTCCTTTATGCGACACTAGTGTACTACTAATTCATTGCAACAATTATAAAAGTGAATAATGAAGACCTCTTTGTTAGAGAGACAAGGCTATACCTGTTAATTGTTATCTTCTGACATTAGGGGACTCTTGGACCAAGGACAACGGAAAATGTACCATTAATTCTCCCATTCTCATGCAATGCTACTAAAGAGTCACACACATGAAAGGAAACCAAACCAGAAGTTATAATTAGTAACCAAGGTTAGGTAGTGGACACCCTTAAGTTTCAAATTGTACCCATGTACTCACTTAACCTCCCACATCCAGCGCTGTCCACAAAACAAATTTTTGGTAATGGTAAGTTAATGTATGTAGGTATTCCCATTAATGTATTGTGACACGTGTGAATAGTGTGATATGCAAAGCTTGTGTACCTTTCATTTATTATGATTAGAGGTTGGAGAAATAGTGTTCTATCCTCTTTAATTATGCTCTGCTTCAAGCGGCGATAAAAAAGGGTTAGAAAGGATCATGAACACTGTTCCTGTTTATAACTTTATATAGGATGGAAAGTAATCTGAACTAGATTACATGTTACTCATAATTAACTCGACTCATTCATTATTTGAAGGAATGGTACGTAAAAATGTAAGTGGGGTTCAACAATTTTTTTTAATCTTTCCGTTTTGGAGAGAAAGAGGTCAGAAAGATGACTTTATGCATTGAAAATACTAATTTATCCTTATTTTATTTTTTATTAAAAATATTTATGCCATTTTATATACATGTTTTTTTTCTTTTTACTACCCTTTTTTTTAAATAGGAAGAAAAAGTATTTTCCTTTCTTTTCATTTTCTTCTCTATCAAACATATTAAAAATAATCTCACTTTCTACTGATTTTCATTTTTCATTATTTCTTTCTTAAAGAAAAATACCCTTAGAAAAACTTATACGGAATTGAATTGAATTTATAAAAATATCTTATAAACTCTTTAATTTATTTCAGTAAGTTCCATATATAGTTAAATTTAATGTACAAATTCTCATCTGTTAAGGTTTTATATAAAAAATTACTTGTCCTCAAATATTAAATTATTTATAGTTAAACAAATAAATAAGTAAATTATTCTAAGCACACCCCTAATATTTTTCGTTAGGCTCACTAGTTAAATAAGTTAAATTTGAAAATCTTGGTTCATTTGTCAAATAAGTCAAACTTTCATACGTTCAACTTTTACATTTAGTATATAAGTTTAGATTTTAGGCGTAGTTGTATTTAATTTTTTATGCTAATAATATTTTTTTGATATATATATATATATATATATATATATATATATATATATGAATTAGGATTTTGTCGATGTGTATATTAGGAAAAAAGTTAAGAAATACAAAAATAATTATTAACTAAAGTATAAATATTGAATATCTTACAAATCTAAACAAAATGTTCAAGACTTTCTTTTTTAAGTCAATAACATACTTAATTTGTAAATAATACTATTTTAATTAATCTGACAAAAGAAGTGAATAAACTTGAGAAGGAGTGAATTGACTGTGTATTTGGTACTCCAAAAAAGGACGGAAGGGGGGAGGAAAAGGAATAAACTGTAATGATTTTAGAATTTGTAAGCGATTTGGTAAACTAGAAAGAGAAAGAAATGTTCAAAATTATTTTAACTTTTGCTTACTTTAATCTTTAATAATCCTATGAAAAATGCTATTCCTATTCGTGATTATTATATTTTTTTCCAATAACTATCTGAGAAATAAAAAGAACAGAATAAATTATGAGATAAAATGAAAGCTACGATAAAAAGATAATGAATTAATATAAAAATATTGAAAGAGGATATTATAAAAATATATTGTAAAATCACTATAACTCTAGTCTAATTGCACAGTTGCCGTAGATTTATGTTTCCAGCCTCTCACTTGTTTCCTAAAGCCTAAAGGTACGGTGTATATTTAAGATGTGAATAAAAAAGCATGATTTAGGTAAAATTATACTTAACTTCTCATAGTTTCATGCGTTTTTAATTTATAACATCCTATTTATCAAATCCCCTTACACTTTTTTATATTATTAAATTCCTTGTGCCTTATTTTGTTCCTAACTAGCTTATTAATCACAATTTTAATGGTAATTATAAGATTTTCGCTTCAATTCAACCTTTAAGAAGATTTAGAAAGAAAAATAAATTAAAAAGACGTAAGATACTACACTGAGAAAGTGTGAAACTAAAAAAAAAAAAAATAGAAAGTGTAGTTTGTAATTAAAGAGTGAATTGTTTAAAATGATAATTATTACATAAATCAACCAACACTAGATTATTTAAGTTTAACTAGTAATTTTGAATTCAAAACATTGTTATGTAGTTATCTTGAGAAAGATTATAATAATTACTGGTTGTTTCTTGACTCTCAAGTCTCCAGCTAGCTGATCATTTGTAGTTACAAAAGAGGCTTGACATGGAGTGAGATAGTGTGTTAAAATGTGATCAGTATAATACACTAATTAAATTAGTGTTTAAAATCATAAATATCAATTAATTTATTTCTTAAAATAAAAATATATCATTTTAGTCTTTGTAATCAATAAAAATTAATTACATTAGTTTATAAATTTATAAATATAAGAACTAATTAAAATTATTGATATTTGATAACTTTAGAAATTAAAATAAAATTTTTTGTAATTTCCATAACTAAATGAACTGAATTTTATAATTTTAAAGACTAATTAGCTTGGTCCCCACAAAAAATAAAGCACGGTTGTTTAGATCATTTAATGGAGGAAATAAAACCATATAAAAGAAACTTTTATTATGCAGTTGCAAGTTGCAGCTGGCCATTAAGGTATATTGTCACATACGAGCAAGGCTGTTAGGCCGAATTGAAAAGATAAGATCGTGATATATTATTCTCTGCGTAAGGAGAAGGGGTAAATAGCTTGAAGGGGAAAACTTATCCATTCAATATAAAAATATATATTTATAATTTTATATAATCACACCACCCAAACAAATATTATCAACCAATTACATTCCCGAGTTTGGCCAATATGGATGTTGTGATTCTTCTTTTGTTATTTAGAAATTAGTATTAACTATATTAAGTATGTACTGGTATAAGGGGCACCAACCAAAAGATTATTATTAATAAAACATTATTACTTGCATTTTTATTTAATGTTTTCTGCTTATTCAAACCATGAAAGTGTAACTTGTTGAATGCATTATGCATGTTTCCAATCTCTAACAAGCAGTAAAATCTGTCCATCGTACTGTTAGGGCGATAGCACTTACAGGCTTTGATATTAATGACAAAAAATTGTTGAGGGCAAGAATTGCATAAGTGCATAACAGATTATGAGAGTTTGACCTGACACGTTTCAACATTTTTTGTAGCCTCACATCTCTGCGACCTGGTTTAAGTTAGCAATGGATCAGTGAACGGTGGACTCTGCGTGGATTCAGATGCAAAAGGGTACGTAGCTAAATGCTATTCATATACAGCAGTGCACTCAGTTATATGTGGTCCTAAACCTTAAAATAAATTGAAAAACTACACCATTTTTATTAAATGTTATTGATTATTGATGAAAGAAGTAGAGTTACCCACTTACTACTCACTATTCAGTTTCAAGTAGTAACTAGTTGTTATAGAGCTCTGATTATGACTCAACCATGATCCATACATACACACACACACATATATATATATATATATATATATATATATATATATATATATATATATATATATATATATATATATATATATATATAATTGTCCATGGCTATTAAATTCTACCTCAATTCTGTTGAAAATCTGGCCAACATACAAATGTATAGTTGACAGTTCTTAGAAAATGGGTCAGAAATTATACTCTTCTATTATTCAATACTTTAATATAATAAGACCACTTATGTCAAATCTGTACATATTAAATCAATTTATTTAGGTAGAACATCAATTGTTTTTATAGCAAGCAAGATAGGTTTTTATTTTTAATTTAAATGATAAAAAACATATGGTGACTATAAGGATGACTAATGCTTGGAAAAAGCTGTGTTCCTTAATGAAAGCATAAAATGTAAATGAGGTTTGGTGGATGACAAAAACATGAGCTGGTTTGGTTAGGTAGCTGTACTGAATGGAAGATTGATACAAGACAGACAGCAACCAGACATGTGCTGACAACACCAGTTGGGCTTGTTCTATGGAAAAGGGCAGAGCCTGAAGAAGAAGCCCATGAAACTCTTTAGGATTTAATTTTACTTAGCAAAGGGCCTAACCAACCATATCAACTGATGCAAGTGACATATAAGCTTGTTCCAATTTTATCGGTGTTCTGGAGTTTGAGTTTAAATATGAAGTTGTATTAAATACCCGAGAAACAGTTCTGTTATCCACAATAGTGAATAAAATTATCTCTTGTAAAGATACATGTGGTTTGTAAGAAAAAAAGCCAGAACCCAAATTGTGAATCCTAGAGCTTTGTATTGCACATAAACTTGTTCTAGTTTTACTAGTGTTCCCAAGTTTAAATTTAAATATACTGTTGTATTAAATACTTATAAAAATAATTCCGTTGTTCATAATAATCTTATTCTTATTCTGCTCGAATAAGATTATTTCTTATAAGATACATGTGGTTTGTTAAAACAAAAATCCTAATCCAAATTGTGGACCCTAAAACTTTATGATGCAGCTCTGATCATGATCTCTCTTTTCATCTTGTGATGGAGATTCCATTGGATCTTAGAAAGTGTTCACTTACCCATCTATGAATTGTAATTATAAGGATTAAAGGCCCCAGGGGATAGAGAGAGAAAGAGAGAACAAGAAAACAAAGGGAGAGACAAAGGTTGGCAGGTTGACAATGGCATTTGTACTTGGTGTTGTGGTTCGAATAAACAGAGAAATGAGAACTAGAAGGGTACCTCAAATTTGTGGACTTTCCAACTTTGTAAAGCGACACAAGGGTATAAGAGTATTCCCAGTTTCCACTTTTCAGTAATAAGGTCACTGGTCTCCAATATATCACAATATATGTTATGTTTGATGGTATCTAGTGCAAAACTTCAAATTCATCCACTGTGATATTCCAAATTTTAAATTTGTTTTGGTACTTTATTAGACCCATGCTGACAATTTGTCCATCTCAATTTTCTGGCTCTCACAGAATGTAGTAGATAGATAGTTAGCCAGATACAATAATGCAACTTCATTCTATGATTTTATTCATTTGTTTTCCCGTGCGACAATGAAGGTTCTTTCTGGCAAACAAGATAATTCGTAGAAGGGAAAGAAAGTGGCTCAGCAAGAAAACCGGGGGCAAGTGACATTACTCGTACCAAACATATGGAACATCTTTTTAGCCTTTTATTCGTTTCCTAACAAAATTGTAGAGAATTTGTTCCATTCTTGAAAACTGTTTGGGTTTTGGTCCCCCTCTCAATATTCAAAATAGTAGTTTTAATATTTAATAAATTAATTTAATTTGTATGTATCAACAATGTAAAAAGTTTATTGTTAATCAATAAAAAAAAAGTCCCACTATTTAGTGCGAAAAAAACCACATGAATACGACTTTTGTTGGTTAATTGGAAGTTAAAAAAGGAAAAAATAGATTAGTGTGTTTGATGCAAAAACACAGCAAATGTTTCCTATATCTTTCGTCTATTATTTTTCGTACTAAAAAGTATGACCCAAAAAAAATATAGCAGTAAATATGACTTTTAAGATATTTATATAAAAATTAATAAAATTATTATACATTATAACATTTAATTAATAGAACACTGCCATATATATACTTTAAATATCATCATGTATTGTACGTTTGAAGTTATGAAAACAATTTTTTATGACCTGTTTTATTATTATCAAATATTATTGAAAATATTTTTTTTAACTATCTATCTATTTTCTCTTCTATCTCATTTTCTTTCTATTTTTTTCACCATATCACTTATTTTATATAGAGAAGAAAGATCAAATTGCATCGATATAGTTTTAATAATTATTAATCTATTTTTATAACTTATATAGAATGTTATTTTTATTGATCTGGTCATTGAATTATATTTACATATTATTAAGATGGTTCGTATTAAATTTTGTCAAAATTGAATAACAACAATAAAATAATCAAATAATTTATATCTAGTATATTTAAAGTGTTTATATTATGATAATTTTAATCTATATAAATGAGATAATACATAATTTTAGATTAATATAAAATTTTGTATGTTCAATCTATGTGAAAGAAACTTTTAATCGAAGATAAATTTTAAGAAAATATTATTTAATTAAAAATTATAAAATAATATTAATATAATTTCATCTCTTCTTTTTTATATATATATATATATATATATATATATATATATATATATATAAACTTTTCTCTTTATCTCTTTTCTTTTCAATCTAATCCTTGATGAGATTGACAAATCTAATATTATGTGTAGTTGAAAGGATGAAAATATAAAAAAAATATTTAAATTTAAAAAGAGTGTAAGAGGTATAAAATTTACATAAAACTCATGTTATTTGTTTTTTATTTCTCTCCCCTTTCCCCTCAACCAACGTAAGTGTCCTTATTCAAATTTACATTTAAATTTTTATTCAAAGAAAAATCCGACTAACAGCTTCACAACTGCGTTTGTCGTATGAAAAGAATCTGAATTGATGTCGTACTACTTGCACAAGTTATGTCATAACTGACATCATCAACCCACTCTCTGGTTTAGCTGTATATTTTTTTTAGCTAATAATTAAAACACTAGAATAATTAGTACTATTTTTGTTCTAAAATAAAATTTGTCATTATGAAAGGAAAACTAATAAATAAATAGATGAAAGAAAATAATAATTTTATAAAATTAATTTTATTATTAATATTACGTTGAAAAATTAAAATGACAAATATTAGAGGTATTAATAAAAAATTAACATAACATTTATTTTGGAAATTTTTTTCATTCGAATGCAACATTTATTTTAAAATAGATGAAGTATTAATTTTTATAAATGAAAAAGTTAATAGTCATTTTATTTAGTTAATAAAATGCGAGAACAGTTAGTAATTATATTACTAAGTTAACTTTTCTTGTGTTTTTTTTTAAGTCCACTTTTCTTGTATGTTGGATCATAATCCAAAACAACTTTCTCTTCTCATAACAAAAATAAAAAATAAAACAACAACAACAACTTTATGTTCTAAAATAATTAAAACACTAGAATAATTAGTACTATTTTTGTTCTAAAATAAAATTTGTCATTATGAAAGGAAAACTAATAAATAAATAAATAAAAGTGAGTAATAATTTTATAAAACTAATAAATAGATGAAAGAAAATAATAATTTTATAAAATTAATCTTATTATTAATATTAAGTTGAAAAATTAAAGTGACAAATATTAGAGGTATTAATAAAAAAATTAACATAACATTTATTTTGAATTTTTTTTTCATTCGAATGCAACATTTATTTTAAAATAGATGAAGTATTAATTATTATAAATGAAAAAGTTAATAGTCATTTTATTTAGTTAATAAAATGCGAGAACAGTTAGTAATTATATTACTAAGTTAACTTTTCTTGTGTTTTTTTTAAGTCCACTTTTCTTGTATGTTGGATCATAATCCAAAACAACTTTCTCTTCTCATAACGAAAATAAAAATAAAACAACAACAACAACTTTTTCCCCCCAACAAGATAAAAAAAAATACCTCCTAAAACAAGATCAACATGTTAAAGACTAAAGAATGTCAGCCTCAGAGTGATTGAAGCAAGTCATAGCCCACGTGGCACGTGACCCATTGATTTTTTTATGCTGACCCAGTGATATTTAATATTTTTAATTGAAGACTTAAAAACAGTGGTAAAGGCCCATTCATGAATTCTCATGCATTACTTGGATCATATCAAATTAATACAAAAAATATCAACAAGAGTTTATTTAATATAAAGAAGTTAGCTTTTTATAAAGTAATTAATTGTAGTTTAACTTTTTTCTATTAAAGAAACATTTATATTTAGCATTTAATTGCGTCTTGAATAAGATTACAATTTTATTAGAATATACTTGTAAAAAAAAAATTCAAAAACATAGAAAAATTAAATTTTACTATTAAGTATGACACATGAAAACTAAACAAACATATCATACACCTTAAAGAAAGAGTGTATCGTACAAGTCACCTTGTTTTTCTTCAATTAGATAACAACGGTACCGTTTAGGTGCTTCCTACTTTTATGCTCAATGATTGGCTCATAAGTCATAACTTATAACTACTCATATAATTAAATAAAGAAATTAATTTTTGCTATTTTAAAAATGTAAAAGCTTCGTTTCACTTTTTGATACAGAAACTTCGTTTCACTTAAGTAAACTATTAGCTTGTAAATAAAAATAAAAAGCATTCAAACAGTTTTACTTTTTTTAAATGAATCTATCTTATTAAATTCGAATTAAATCAGAATCTAATATGACAATATTGAAAGTTTAAGACAAGAGAATGACGAAAATAAACAAAGGAAAGTCAGGTTTTTCATTTTTTACAAGCTTCAAGAAAGAGTAGACAAAAACCCACTTTTTAACACAACCAGATAAAAGCACAGGAAGCCATTCTTGCACACATAATGTTGGATATTTTTTTTAATCGGCAGATAAACAAGTATATTAATATAAGAGTATATTAGAGGTATCATAGAGATAAACAACCAGTTTCTGCTACAAGAAGTTATAATATCAAGCTATTGAATAAAATAGCACTAAACTTGAGAACCTAACAAAAAAGAAAGTTACATATCAAGCCAACATCATCACTAACCACGAAATGGATGAGGAGTAGTAACCTGTTCATAGTCTTTCCTAATTTCTCCGCGTTCATTTTATCAAATGGATGCTCAAGCACATCACCGTCTCAAGGCAGTGATTTAATCTTATAAGGAAAACAAACTCAACACCAACATGGCAACATAAAGTCTTTAATATCCTAACTTCTTCGCATTGCACAATGTTTTCAAGTTTCAACCTTAATGCTCACTTTCCCCTTCATTCAAACTGCCTGTGAATCTTAGATAGGTCATAGTCATCAATTTGCAATTGACAATGTAGATAATCAGTGGCTAGATAATCGTGGCAAGTCTTGCTAGCTATTTCAATGAGGATTTTTTTATGTTCCTGGAAAAGGAAAAATATTTACATATCAACAATTATTGAAGTATAAAGTTGAGCATCGATCAAACCTAATAACGTGCAAGATGTTACCATATGATGGCTGAAACTAACGATCTTTTCATAATGTAGATAAGGGTATTAGGGTAACTAACTTTTGGGCACCATATTAAACGATTCTTTCATTTCTTTTGATGTTTTTCTTAGGTTTGTGAACAAGTTGAAGTTAGATGATGTGACACAATAATTATATCCTGAACGCGGAGTTTTATCAACAAGGGCTTTTCTCCAATGTCGGGTTCAGATTGTCGTTTCTTTCTTTGCTACTTTCATGATGTGAACCATTAATATGTGCTACAGGGAGGGACCAACTCACTCTAGCTCTTCCTTGCAGAGTTGTAGCCAAACAGAGTTGAAAATGAGCAGAATAAACAATAAAGAGAGGTGAAGCCTACACTCTTATATTATACTTTAATTAAAAACTTAATTTCATTTTAATTTATTTTCATTCCATTTCATTTCACTCTCCTAATAACTTTGTAAGTTTCAAGTTTTCGACCTCCTTTTTTAGCTTAGGTGATTATATATATAATATAAAGGTTGGCCTGTCTAAGTTTGCTTCTACAAGAGTAATATATTAAATTATATTATATGTACTGATTAATTTATTTACTAATATAATAAAAAAGTAAATTTAATTCTTAGATTTTATAATAGTAAATTAATTTAGTCATTAAAATTAACATCATTATGTTAAGACTTATACTACTCAAATCTTACATCAAATGAATAAATTCTTATTTTAGTAATGGAGATTGTCCGTATTTATTAGATAAGTCTCTTTTATAGAATCTTCACGGAATAATTTATGGGAGTTACATAATTTATTGTTTATATAGTTCCCATTATGATAAATTATTTTTAAAAGCTTTATCTAACTTAAGAAATCATATCTTTTAATGGATCTCCCAAGATACATCTATAACTTTATTTATTCAAACAATTATCCCATATATGCAATTACCGTATCAACTAGCTCAATCAAGGAGTTTAGTTGGATTGGTTAAAGATAATAGGTGAATTATTATAAAGTCCTGATAGTGTCTTTATTTTTTACCGGCTCCAATTGTGAAATCCAATTCAATGTTGTTGATTATTAAACCAAGTTTAAGTAAACCTTTAGTTTGATATGCCTTTATAAATTTTCACATATGCCTTTATAAATTTTCACTTTACTCTTTGACTTATAAAACATTATTTATTTTTAACTTGTTTTTTTTAATCGAATAACATTCATTTTAGTTCCTTACATGAGTAAAAAAACATATATATATATATATATATATATATATATATATATATATAATAATTAAAATGAATGACATTTTATAAAATTAAGGATTAAAATATAAAAAATGTGAACTCTAAAAGCAGCATTAGAGTACGTATACTTATAATATGATCAAGTGAGTATACTCATATTTGACTCCTCTAAAATGAACAAAGAAAAAATAGCATAAGTTATCAATCAAAAGGAATCAATGGTTGATATTTCAACACTTTATAATTTGTTATGCATGCATATGTAATATATTAATCGTTAATTTTCTTATTAATGACTGATATTAATTACTTATTCAAAGTGAATAACTTTAAGAGAATCAAATTTGGTTTAATCTTAAGACAAATGAGAATTAAGGATATGTTTGAGTTGGCGTTTAATTTTGTTCAATGTCAATCCTTTATTAGAAGTTCATTCACATTCAACATACATTGGAACGTGAAATTCAACTAAAACAAACATACACTAAGAAGTAACCAGGTAAAGTAAGACAAACATGAAACACCAAATTCCACCGATGACATGATTTTTTTGGCTGAAGATTCATTCTTAGCTGCTTCTCATTTGTCTGGACCATAGAGCAACAGAATATTGTTCCTTAGTTTTGGAGCACTAAAACTAAAACTTAAGAATCTCTCAAATCCACATTTCCTTTTGGATTTTTTTTTTTGCAAATCCAAACGGAAGCTTCAATTATGGGCTCAAATTCGGTGAATTTACCTTAAAGCCCTTGATGGCGAAGGGCCCACATAAAAAAAAAGGCAGACACGAAAATGACCCAACATTTTGCATAACGTCACGGACCAAATGTGTAGGGTCAACACATCTAGTGGTTATAAACTTCCTTAGGAAGGATCAATTGGACATTGGGGAGAAAAGGGTGGAGTAGGGAAAACGGGGCATTCATGAATCAGTTCAAAATGGACCCAATGCATCATCAATTCAATGTTATTAGCGTCTTTTAGATGAGAGCATAAAGGAAAAAAGTTGTGGAAAGAAAGTCACACTGTTTTGAAGCTGCTAACAGCATGTCGGGTCTCCCAAGATGCTTATTGCCTTCAATCATTTTCAAGGATCACTCAACCTACTCAGCCACATCCCCTATCTATCTATCTATCTATCTATCTATCTTTTCATCCTAAGGCCAAAATGTATCTTTCAATTAATACCCTTTGTATCTTTGCCCTTGGAGAATCTTCCCATAATTAATACTATGATAGACACTTGATATGAAAAGTATTAGGTGAAAATGCTTCTCAAAGATGAATTTTAGACATTTTTTCTTTTTCAGCTCAAGGAATTTCAATGATGAACCTTTTAAAAATCTATTATTCAGTAAAAAAAAAATTATCTTTATGGACGTACAATCTAGTTTTCTCAACAAACTAGTACAAATAAAATGGAGTATATATGTGGCTTCATATTTATCACGGTTTGGTAATAGAGCATAATAAAGCTTAGGTTGTTGCTTCCTGCACCTCCAAGTTGCTTCCTACACCCAGATCAGAATGTTTTAATCTTCTGGATTGGTCATTCTAGAAGCCAGAAAATGGAGGGTATTCCAGAATGTAATTTTACATTCGGCATTGACCATTCAGGAAGCCAAAAAGGAGATGCAGGAAGCAACAGCCGAAAATTACTATACTACTATCTTTCTGTAATGAGTATGATGCTCATGTAACCCAGCCTAACTCACATACGTTTTGGGCTCAGACGTAGTAAGTTTGGCAATTGCTTTGTGCGCCACGTAAATTGTCGGTACACTCAACACAAGATGAGCAATTCCAATATTACCCTTCCATAAAGCTGATACGAATTATAAATTCGTAAGAAAGATATGAATTCGTAACTCATCTACGGATTTGTAATCCATAAGTATGAATTACAATTTTTTTTTTTTAAATATTTTACAAGTTAATGACCCATGCAAGATTTAAACTTGTGACTTGCAGGTTATTAATACAACACTCTAATCAACTAAACTAATAGACAAATTATGTTATTAAATAATTAATGTTGCCATATATGACACTAAAATTTGTAATGTATATTTAATGCACATGTAAATTTACATAATAAATTTTGAGACAGTTAATTTTGATCTAATAATTAATTTTTTTACATATATAAATTTTTATGGTTTCATAAAAATTTATATATATAAACAAATTAATTATTAGATCAAAATTAATTGTCAAAAAATTTATTATGTAAATTTATATGTGCATTAAATATACATTACAAATTTTAGTGTTATATATAGTGATATTAATGATTTTATAACATAATTAACTTATTAGCTCAGTTGGTTAGAGTGTTGTGCTAATAAAATTTATGAATTACTTAAACTTATAGATTACGAATTCATTAACAGGTTACGAATTCATATATCTCTTATGGATTACAAATCCGTAATGGACTTACAGATTCGTAATTCATATCATCTTTACGGAAGGGCAAAATTGGAATTGCCCATCTTGTGCTGGGTGTACCAGCAATTTCCTGGTGCACATAGCAATTGCCAGCAAGTTTATGTGATGTCCAAAAATACCAGCGTTGGGCTCATGTTGACTTAAAATTATACTGTTTTCAGCACTGAACATGATGAAAAATATCTTTATCACATTTATCATTATATTAAAAATTATACTGTTTAATTTCATTATAACATGTTGTGATTGAGTCGCTCACACAACCAACACAATATTGAGTGCAAAAAACATTAAAAGGTCATGCGAGCATATATCTCAAGGACACAAATTTCTTTAGAAACAACCTGGTCATAAGTTGAAATTCAATATGAATCTCCTCACACTAATTCTAGACCTCCTTGTAATTAAAATAACTAAGATGCATTTTCCACAGAAATGGAAGAAAAATTAGTCTTTCACGCAAAAAATAAAAACGAGCACGGTGGACTTGAAAGCCTCGTAATAGTATTACAATTACAATAGTTCATGCTAAATTTACACAAGGTGTTGCTACTTTATAACAAGTTGTAGCATTCTTATGACACCCAAATAATATGCAATCTTCAAATCACCCGTTGCCATTGCCAAATATAATCTTTCAATTCTATGATAATTAGTTACCATAAAAATTCAGTTGGCAAGCTATTTCTAGGGATCATGCTTAACCGGAGTCAAACAATGGTATACCTGAGTTGGCAATATTCATTCAAATTAGTGACAGATTTTTGTTTCCTCCTAGAGGCTACAGCTGTGATTTTTTAGTTCTAAATGTTATGCTATAGAACTCAATCACACCCTCAAAAAAAGAGAAAATGAAAAAGACGCACCACCTTACACCATAAGTAGTGGGTATTGAAAGTTTTGTCCACTTCATTCATCTTCAGAATCTAAATAGTAGACAAGCATCAATACAAGCCTGCAAATGCAAAGTTGGTAGAGAAGTTGACCTTCAGGTTCCTTGAGGAAATGATAAATAACAAGAAAAGTTGAGGGTGTGTTTGAGAGTAAAGTTTTGGAGGAGCATAGAAGAGTGGATACATTTTTTAAAAATAAAAGAAATAAATAGTAATAGATTAACATAAATTTAATGTGTTAATCACTTGTTTATTTTATAAACATTATATGTTTTTTAATAAAATAAAATATTTGTCCTTCTCCTTCCCCTCCAAGACCCAACTCCAAATATATAGATAACTGTAGAGTATTTCACATGTGAGCAAAACATCCATCTTATTTTCTGGTGATAAGATAAAAGGAAAGAACACTGATCAAATTTGAAAAAGCAAGTGAAGGCTAGGTGCTTTCCTTTGCAATCCATACAGTCTGGAATGGTTATAATAGAGAGATATATTACTGTTCACCTTCACCAATCTAACACCCCTCACTTAACCTTCCTAAAAGGATTCTTTGCTCACAAACAAATTAATATGGCAGCAAAGATCTTTGAGTTCCAGTCAGCTAATGGTATATGAAGCACATACTTGGATATAGTAAAAACTCCTACTTTTTGTGTTTAGTTAATCCTAAAATTTAGGTCCAGAAGTGTAATGCACTAGCAAACAAAGTGAAAATATTGGCAGTTTAACACACTTGTAGTATAGCCAAAAATATGCTGTCAACATTCAACACCATATAATACAGATTTGTCATATTTCTAGAATCCTAAGAAAGAAAATTCAATGTTCTCATATGATAACCTAAATAAATGCATGTGTTTAAAGACCCAAACAGGAGTTCCCAATTGTGTTAGATGCAATCCATTGCAGCCTCCAAGGTGTCATTGCAGTCAGTGTCTTGACTAGCTACAATCATAAGACACTACTATTGGAATGAATTGGAAGGAATATCAGGAACCTGTTCAACTATCCATCCTCATAAAAAATCAACCAAAAGTAGCAACTCTGCCTTGTGATGACAAGCATGGAAGTTATTTTGTTTAAGGAGGTTGACACAAGGTACAAAATTTGTGAATTCACATAAGGCCATAATATAGGCTTAATTAACCTTCAAGGAAAATTTAGTACACCTTATTTGCCCCAGTAATGTATCTATGTAGAAGGTTTTAATGGCCACTAGACACATGGCTAATTACATGTGTCTTGACTAAAGTATGAATCTGATAATTACTGGTTTGGTGATCAGATAATGAATGAATGAAAAGATACGAGTACAGTGATGAAATCTTCCTTAGCATTGGATGAGTGACAAACCCAGGTTGTGAAGAGAAATAATGAATACAAGTAGTTGCTGTAAGGATTTTGAAAGCTGAGAACTTTACCTCCAAAACCCGACCACAACTAAAAAAAGTACCTCCAATCTTCTGTCATTATCTAAACCTATCCACTCATCAATAACAGAATACCTGAAATCTTCTCTCATTAACAATAACTAACTCTATCCCCCTCAGCTAACAGTAACAAAAACCAGCCCATTGGGCCTGCCTAACACAATCCTAATGCTTCGCATTAATTAGAAAAATAAATAGACATAAAATTAAGCAGCAAGAATGTAAAATCCAAAACACAGGAGATAAGCATATGTTATTTTAAGGGCATCAAAAAACTAACCTGAAGATAGATATAAAGATGATTGTTAAGTAATAAGCAATTTTGGCTATCCGAAATTTCTTCTCAGCATTAAGTAACCTAAACACTTCAGTAACATCAATGAGATGCTTCCGTTTCATGTACCTGAATCATTGAAATGGAACAATAATGAATTGAAAAGAGAACATACAAAGCTAAGCCTTATATGGGAGTACAGAACAAAGTATGTGCATAATGGTTCATTTAATTAACTCTATTTCTTGTCAATGTAATTTACTTTTGATATTTATGTGGACCAGATATATATTCACAGTAATTGTAAATTCACAATATAAGTCAGAAAATTTCAAACATAAAACTTGTTACCATGAGTTCATTTTATTGGCACAACCAAATAGCAGGATACAACAAATAAAAACTTCAAGAACACAAACTAGTAATGCCTGTTAATTGAACAATAACCCTCAATATAAACAGAAAGTTTACAGAATTCCAGCTAATTTCTCTGCATGAATAATCCTAAAGTTAAAAAAAGTAGAAAAAAGAAAAATATAACCCGAGTCAATGCAGTTTCAATCATAAATTTATAATACCCAGATGGCAACAAAGAGTGGATAAACCAATAAGTTAAAGCTGCTGGCCAGGGCAATCAAAAACCACTATTCATGTATCATTCCACTCTCAATTACGAGGCTGAAATAAAATTGATAGTGAACAGCATGAATAGCTGCTACGTTTTAAAAATTTTGCAATGTCTTCAATATCAATTGTATAACAATATTGGAAAATGAAGTTGAGTTGACCCATATTCTCAAATGAAAAATTGTTGCAGATAACTTTCTATAAACCATGACCTATGAAAGATAATCAAATGAAGAGTACTTCTTTAGTGACACAGAATTTCTTTGAATCAATTACTTATTATTTAAGTGAATGCATCTAAGCTCCAAGCCTCCAACTGTTATTATCCTTTCCTTAGTTCTTCACTCCCTTTATGCCCTAAAATAAAGTAGATCCAGGCTTGTAATTTATCCAAGGAAGAAAAGAAAAAGACAAAAGCCTAATCCAAAATACTAGTCCAATAGGTGGGAGAGCCTCAGGGCAACAATCACATCAAGCTTAGACTACCCCCAAAAAAAAAAATCAACTTTAGCAACTTTATAAGGCAGGGGAAGCAGAATTTGCAAAAGGGAAAAAAATCATGTAATGCATTTCATAAAATTTGAGGGGTACATGCACATTGGTGACTTTTTTGTTGTAAAATTTGTACTTACAGCATCACATGATAGCATGTAACAGGAACCGTAATCAAAAACATGATCCAATGACCAGTTAAAAGGCAGAAAGCGCACAACAATCCCTGCCCAATAAACTCAGGAACGATAAAGTAGTTAATCCGAGATGCAGCATCATAGGGGTTGATAAAGTCAGCTTCCAAGTCAGACAACATCAAAACCTTCGATCCAATAAAAAAAGCAAAAATTTTTAGATTCATCGAAGCTAAAAATAGTCAACATGAACGTGAATCATCTCTTACTATTCAATCACATTGAAACAAAATAACGAGCTTTGGCGAAGAAAAAATGCTTGAAATGGCAAGAGAAAGAAACGCCAAATACCTGGTAGAACGTTGAGGCTAAAAAAGCAAAGTTGAGAGGCAAACAAAGCACAAACCAAAAGAACAAATCCAAACCCATTGTTGATTTGCAAAGAAGAAGAGATAGATAGGTAGAGTATATTGATTGGAGGAAGGTGGTATAACCTCAACAAACTGAAACAGTTGACAATGTTTGAGTTGTTGCCTTGTTGGAACACTGCACACGGACAAGGTGGTGAAGCCTCGACACGACAGCTGTACAATCCCTGTTTGGTTTAGGAATTAGAATATTTTCAACAATAATTTTAAATCTTCCAACAACTTTTTCCAATTAATTAATTAATCCTATGATTTTTATTTTAAGAATAAACATATGTTTTTTTACTATTTTTAAATAATTAAAGCAGTTAGTATATGTGTGAAAATATAGAATTATCAGGAAAATTTTGTGAAACATTAGGGGCTGTTTTATTTTAAGTTTAACTATATTAATTACTACCAATTCATGAGGCTGAAAAGGTAGGCTGATCCACACATTATTCCAAAATATTATGAACAACAATGGTCGGTGAGGCATTTAAATTAAATAATCGTCAATAACCATTCCACATAGATTCTGGAAACAAACTAATCAATATTTATTTCTGAACATAAGTTAAACAAAACCAAAACCAAAACCTCGGATCAGCCATCACACGATAATTTTCATTTTACCCTTCATCTCTTAAATCTATCGGAGTAAACCTTGAGCTATCGTGATTAGCGAAATTCCCTACAATTGTAAGAGAACAATTTTAAATAATTAAAAAATTACCAATGAACAATTGTTTGGCATTTCATTTTACACAAGGCGAATCCAATTCCATTCTCTGTTAATTTTTATTGAGGTATGTACTTTTAAGTTTTTCAGTCATTAACTAAAAATATTTTTTCCAAATTTAGGTACAATGTAGACCCGATGTCTTGGCTGTGGTGCATCTGCTGGTTGCATTTTTTATTTACTTGTTGATATGTAATGTAAGCTCTTAACCCTCACCCCACATGCTAAGGCTCAGAAATTGAGACTATGTAATGTAAGCTCTGAACCCGTGGGAGTACTAGTATATATGAGTCATGTATTAAATCATGTATTAAATCTACATAGAGGAATAAAATTTGCACTGAATAAAAATAAAAGTTGTTTAATGGTAAGGGAACTGGAAACTAATCTATGTTGAATGGATGAGTTAAAATATTGTAATTATTGAATGGTTAATGGCTTTTTTTTTTCAATCTATTATAATATTAACTTATTAAAAAAGTGTTTCTTTCTATTGCTGTTAACAACCTTTTTTTTCTTCCATTGTTCCATATTCTTTTCCCCCAGACATTCGTGAATCAGCCGGGGTGGAATTACTTCAACTTAACCAAAGATTTTAAATTCAAGTTTTGGATAAATAATTCAATTAAATACTTAAAAAAATTATTATTTATAATGATTTTATCCAATTTAAACTGAATTATCTAATGACAATAAACAAACTAATATAGAAAAACATTTTTCACAAACATTCGGGGCTAATTTATATATACAAACAAAAAATACTGCCTCCTTCTTTAATTATAAAACATAATTGACTGATTTATATTTATTAAAAAATTTAATTAGCTTAGTTATAAACATTAAATTTATAATACTTTTAGCTTACAAAAGAACAGTAAGGATGAATTCAATGTATTATTATTAATTAAATAATGGACTTTAGGATCAGTTTCATTTAAAAAATAACTTATTATATCAATTTCTTGAAAGAATATTTATAAAAAAAAAACAATTTATATTCAAACATGTGCTCAGTAGTAGCAGCCTGAGCACGCAGATTTTGGTTTTAGCTTAATTAAAATTAAACTCATTTGGAGGACGTAAAGTAAATTCAGAAAATTAAACTCATTTTGAATCCCGTAAATGGATTTGCTGGATCTAGACAGGTAGCATAAGGCCATTTTGGTGGCAACTGCAAAGTGAAAGGAGAGACTCACAGGCGTGGTGTCCTTGTTAAATGATTTTCTGACACCTTATAAAACTATAAACTGATAACTGATGAGTGATTTTTCTGACACCAGAAAAAACCAAAAAATATGACAAATTACCAACAGACTACACTCTATGCATTCACAGCAGGAAGTCATTACTATAACGATACAATACAAAATATTTATAATAATTTAAAGGTTTCAGTCTAAACAACCTCCATATTATTAGCTATTGTTTATAAGAAAGTAATTTCGTTTAATATCATTTTTATTTTTAATTATTATAATATTTTATTTTATTTTTCAACAACAGGTATATCTTTTAAAATAAATTATACTTAATTACATATATAGGTAATTTTCAAGTTCAGACCTAAAGTATCTTTTTTACATCGGTAATTAGAATGTAAATAAGAGATAAACTACTGATATTACCCAAATACAATTTGAGAATTTTTCTAGAATAAGTTTGGTGTAAAATGGAATGAAAGTAATGAAAATTAAGAAAAAAAATATTTGAATTACAGTAAAATAGTGTAATATATACTAATAAAGACGAGGGATTCAGATCATATTTTTAAAAAAATTCTCTACAATGCAATCAAATCAAGATTTAAGGGAAATTCAAGCACAGTAGCACACACTTAATTTTCATATCAAAATATAATGTTATTCACCCATGATGACAGACCAAATGTTCATGTTTTTTTTTTTTGGATGATCTGAATGTGAAATGGGAATCCAAGTTGACTGAAGCCAGTGGAAGACATAAAAGACCGAACACGAATTTTCCAATTTGAAAAGTATTTAATTACTCAGTTAAGAAGTAGTACTGTATTTGTTTATAGTGAGCGTTACAGTAGAAGCAGAGGGAAGCAAGGACGGTCAGAGAAATTCAAACAACAGAACACAGCCACATGACCTCGAGAAGTAAACCAATTTCAAAAACAACACCATTCTCCTTCTCCTTCTGTACTTGCCATTACCAACTTGCCTAAAAACAACAACTAATGCTTCAACTTCACTAACGTTGTATCATGTCAACAATGCCAATGCACCATCTTCTCATTTCCTTCCTTATCTTCTCTCTCACTCCTACTCCGACAACCTCCCTCAACTCCGACGGCCTCTCCCTGCTTGCCCTGAAAGCCGCCGTGGACTCCGACCCCACCGGAGTTCTTTCCTCCTGGTCGGAAACCGACGGCACCCCATGCCACTGGCCGGGAGTCTCCTGCTCCGGCGACAAAGTAAGCCAAGTTTCCCTCCCAAACAAGACCCTGAGCGGTTACATCCCCTCCGAGCTGGGCTTCTTAACCTCCCTCAAAAGACTAAGCCTTCCCCACAACAACTTCTCAAACGCGATTCCCCCTTCTCTCTTCAACGCCACGTCACTCATCGTTCTCGACCTCTCTCATAACTCTCTCTCCGGTTCCCTCCCTACAGAGCTTCGCTCCCTCAAGTTCCTCCGCCACGTGGACTTATCCGATAACTCCCTCAACGGTTCCCTCCCCGAAACCCTCTCCGATCTCACCTCCCTCGCCGGAACCCTCAATCTTTCCTTCAACCACTTCTCCGGCGGGATTCCGGCGTCCCTCGGTAACCTTCCGGTGTCCGTCAGCCTTGACCTCCGCAACAACAACCTCACTGGGAAAATCCCACAGAAAGGGTCCCTTTTGAACCAGGGTCCCACCGCGTTTTCTGGTAACCCTGGATTGTGCGGGTTCCCGTTGCAGAGCGCTTGCCCTGAAGCGCAAAAGCCTGGAATTTTCGCGAACCCTGAAGATGGGTTCCCTCAGAACCCTAATGCGCTTCACCCTGATGGGAATGATCAGAGAGTGAAGCAGCACGGTGGCGGGTCTGTTGCTGTTCTTGTTATCTCCGGGCTCTCCGTAGCGGTTGGGGCGGTTTCGCTTTCTTTGTGGGTTTTCCGGCGACGGTGGGGCGGCGAGGAAGGGAAATTGGGAGGGCCAAAGTTAGAAAATGAAGTGGATGGGGGAGAGGGGCAAGAGGGTAAATTTGTTGTTGTGGATGAAGGGTTTGAGTTGGAGTTGGAGGATTTGCTGAGGGCGTCTGCGTATGTTATTGGGAAGAGCAGGAGTGGGATTGTGTACAAGGTTGTCGGTGTCGGAAAAGGGTCCTCCTCCGCGGCAGGGGCGGCGAATGTGGTGGCTGTTCGAAGACTCAGCGAGGGTGATGCCACGTGGCGGTTCAAGGAATTTGAGTCCGAGGTTGAGGCCATTGCCAGGGTTCGTCACCCCAATGTTGTACCTTTGAGAGCTTATTACTTTGCGCATGATGAGAAGCTGCTTATCACTGATTTCATTCGCAATGGAAGCTTGCACACTGCCTTACATGGTATCAATTCTTTGTCTTTCTTTGTTCAATTAAATTGAATTAAATTTCCTTGCTTTATTCATTTGGGGTAGTTTACTAGTTTAATATTTCAATTAATTGTCACATGGGGCTTCTTGTTGCTCTTTAGATGGGACGAATTTGCTGTCTAGTGTAGTGGCACAAGGCCAATGCGGATGGTTTTTTGGTTTCGGGAAAGTGAAAACATGCAGCTTCTTATGTCTGTGCGACTTTGAATTGATGATGGGCACCATGATCGATTCAAATTCTAACTTTTACTTTTCAAGTGTCAATTATGTGATCTTGTGATCATTAGAGCATCGTGATAATTATACTGGGACATAGTATGCAGGAGTTGGTGGATGAAACATTTACCTGTTGCTACTTTCACTTTTTCTATCCTTTAAGTGGTGTTCCGTATTTGCACTACTTATTTTGGGGGCCATGGCCATTGTGTCCTTTTGTGTATCGTGCCTCTGCTCGACAACCAAAGTCCCTTTTTTGTGTCTTTTGTTTGTGATCACAAGAACTATAGCTTTATGCTGGTGAATGAATATTGGGTATCTGAAGTTATGAGCGATGCTGGCAACACACTTATGCATGACCCATTATTTAAGATGGGTCCTACTCCCTTTATTGAATCAAACATAAAAGAGTATGGTAGATTAGTACTGTGTCTTGCTAATTGCTTTAACCAGTGATAAAGGAGTAAATTGGAAAAAAGTATGGTACAATGTGTCCTGCTAATTGCCTACCATTTCTCTTAAAGATGACTTGTATTAACTTACAGTTGTTTTAGGATTTCTTGTGGCTGTTCAATCTAATTCAATCAAAATATCTTGCGTGATCCTTGTTTTGTTGCGATAGTGATAGCTGCAAAACTGACCCCATTTGGGTGATTGAAAATCCCATGGTCCCAATGCAATCATTGTCATACCTCAGTGATTTGCCACGGTAGGTTAAGTGCAGCTGATGAACGTTGTCTTTTAGTGATTCTGGCTGCATATCCACTGGATTTCTTTTTGCTTTGCTTTTAGTGTGGTGGTCCTCAAAGTATAAAGATTTATGTTCTGCTCTGATGTGTTGAGCATTCTAACAATGAAGTCACAATCTATCAAATTTGATGTTGAAACGAATGGTTATATTGTAACTCTATTACATATGTAGTGCTGTTGGGGCAAGTTCATTGGCATTGTTTGCTCTATCACATGTGAAACCTTGCACGATTATGGATGTACTGCTTCTCATTTTTTGCCTTCATACTGAATTTATCTAAAACTCTGCTATGCGTGGTTCTGACTTGACTTTCAGTTTCCACTTTGCTAGGACCGTTTTCAAGCATTTCTGCTCAATATTTGGTGTTTTATGGTTGCAGGTGGGCCTTCCAATTCATTGCCACCAATATCATGGGCAGCAAGGTTAAAAATAGCTCAAGAAGCAGCAAGGGGCTTGATGTATATACACGAGTTCAGTGGTCGAAAATATATCCATGGCAACATAAAGTCAACAAAAATATTGCTGGATGATGAGCTCCATCCATACGTGTCAGGTTTTGGACTTGCTCGGCTCGGTTTGGGCCCAACAAAGTCTACTACAATGGCACCAAAACGAAACAGCTTGAACCAGTCTTCTATAACAACTGCAATAAGTTCAAAGGTTGCAGCTTCCTCTAACCACTACTTGGCACCTGAGGTTCGCTTTACCGGTGGCAAGTTCACACAGAAATGTGATGTATATTCTTTTGGTATAGTGCTGTTAGAACTTTTGACAGGTAGGATGCCAGATTTTGGACCAGAAAATGATGATAAGGTACTAGAGAGTTTTGTAAGGAAAGCATTCAAGGAGGAGCAGCCATTGTCTGATATCATAGACCCAGCACTTATCCCTGAAGTTTATGCTAAGAAGCAAGTCATTGCTGCATTCCATATCGCTTTGAACTGCACTGAACTCGATCCAGAGTTGCGACCTAGAATGAAAACTGTGTCAGAAAGCCTTGATCACATCAAAATTTAGTGAAAAACAAGAGAAAGCCATGTAAAGTTTTGGCTCTTGTGCTTGACTCTTTTCTTTTTCCTATTTCGATGTCTTAGTGTAGTGGGGGTGATTTTGTAACTTAAGGGCTAGTAGATGTATCACTTTCTTCCATTTCTCAATGGAAATTGTTTCCTTTCATCTTCATCTGAAATCAAGGAACGGCCAAAATTGATAGGTGTGGTAAATATTTTCATTCTTTTTACATCCTGTTTACTTCAAAATGCAAAATCCTACAGCTCCTAGCATTGAAAACCATGCACAAGTTAACTTTGGTAATTTTAGTGCTTTGAAGTTCAAATCACACGCAGATAATAGAATTGAAAGTGTAGCGCCGTATCTTTTTACAAATCTTTCTGATTTTTATAAAGGAAATAAAGGAAGTATTAAATGAGAAAGTAAATAATCTAATGTTTTGAAAGTATAAAATGCATTTATTACTATCATACAAAGAAGTAGAAGAATTAGCATGAGAATGCAGTAGGAAGTGAGGACTCTTTGGATAATTTGGGATCAATCTTGCAAATTAGTGTATGTTTTGGTTTTACAGGGAAACATATTACTATAATTGATTTTTTATGGGAAACTTTGTTTTAATGAACATAGTCAACATATAAATCCTTGTTTGACTATATTCAATAAAATTAGTTTCTATTTTGAATTGAGATGTTTTAATTAAGTTTTACACCAAATTTGCTTTCAATGTAACATCTATACTTAAATCATTTTATTTCAAAATGAAATTTTGTTAACTCGTTGGTAAGTGTACATAAGTAGTAGAGTACTCAAAAGTTTGAGTGTCGAATTCAGAGATTTTATTTGTATTTAGATTGATGCAAACTCAATTTAGAAGCAAGAGATAAAGAAATAAAATAATAGATAAAGAAAGATAATAGATAAGATAAAGATTTAAAAGAAAAGATAAAAGATTTAAAGATAAAAATAGAAGATAGAAAAGATAAAAAATTTAAATTAAAAGATGACAAAGATAAAAAAAGATAAGACAAGAAAAGTAAAAGATAAGAAAAATAAAAGATTAAGATGAAATAAAAAAAAATTCAGAATGTGATAATGTTGTGATCTAGTATGTCTTATTTGACTAAGATGTATTATTTTAGATTTTTCTTTATCAATTTGTTAAAAAAAATTCTACGCACATCTATTACAATACTTGTCACTAATGTCTGAGGATGACAAACCTATCTTATCTATCTATCTCCCAAATTTCTTTGCAAAGACTCAATAGATAAAATGCATGAAATTCTAATTCTAAATGTTTACTTTGATGCATGAATTTATTAAGATACCCCTTCCTTTTAGTTCTATTAGAAATTATCCCCTGTCAAACAACTAATCCCTAAAAGAAAACGCATAGTCTCTCATAACCTTAAGGGGTCTTACACTTGAAAAGAAATTTAAAAATTGATGGGAAAGAAGAGATGAAAAAAGGAAAGAAAGATTTTCCTACTAGAGATATTCAAGACTTATGATGTATTCATTAGAGAGCTATGAGTCTCCTGGTGGTGTAGTATGGTGTCTTTTCTCCTTGACTTAATTCCCTTTTTATAGCGATGGGAGTGAACTTGGATTTGACTCCTTTTTTGCTGGAGTGGACTTTGGTCTGATTCCAAAAAATCTTCCTTATTTATATTTTTCATATTTTCTAGATTTTTTTGCTTTTATTCCCTCCTTTTCATATCTGCAAACCATAAATGAAAAAATATTAATTTCTAATATTTAAGTAAAAAATATCTGTTAAATAAATATTTTTAATATATTTTTATTATAAAAAATAACTCATATTTAACCGTTATCAAATTGTTTTCGACAGATTTCAAAATAAATTTTAACTAAAGCGAATTTTGCAAATGGTGATACAAATTCTCGCTACGTCATGTGTTGTTCAATGGCTAAAACCTAATAACTAGGCCTCAAAAAGCATGTATTGAGAACTTTTTAGTGGTAGATGAACTTCAATATGAATGTGAAGCACTGAATCATGGTTAGAAATTCGTTAGAGATAGCGATTCTAGTAAAATTAGAACAATGACGCATTTTTCATGCTACCCAACTTAAGAAACACACAAAGATAATCAAATCAATAAAGGTATAAATAAACCTAATAAGGTTTGAGATAATCTCTCTCAAACTTTACCCTCTATTTATATTCTATATATATTGACTTGAGGGCTGAAATTCTTTTAGGTTTATCATTAGGTTCAGCTCATACGAACTTGTGGAGATTCTATTTATGAGAACTGGTACCAAACAGAAAATTTTAGAATTATTCTTTAGTCAATGAGATAAAATATCAGCTAGCGACCCCTTTCATTTACGTCCTTGTTTGATTAGGATTTGGATAATTAATTCTCAGACTTTATAATAAAAAAATACATGTTTGCATGTAAATTTACGGATGAGATTAGTTCAAACACATTTTGATTAAATTAAACAGATCAAAATTAATTTAACTACTTTACAACAAAGGGTCTTTTCTAGATTAGTTGGTATTGCATGCAAAACACTGTCAGTGTATAGTACTGAATAAAAAGTAAGAATGCAGGCAAAAGCAAAGAACGAAAGTTGATTAATGACCTCTTCGTTGAAGACATGATGAGGTTGAGGATGCACCCCACCAAACTGACCACACTAACAATGGGATAAAAGGCAAGACTTGTAATTGTATGGTGGCATGGCTTGTCACTTCAAACTACAAAGTTAACCGGTCACTTCAGCTCTTAGTTTATTCTAGTTCTAGGATATATGCTCTCAAGTTTTATATAGTGGGATACATCATACATGCATAATGATTTTTTCTTTCTTTCTTTTTTTTTACCTGTTCTGCAAAATGAAGTTGAAATACGACAATTTTTTTACCTGAAAACTTTTTTGCATCATTTGGGCATACACTAATGCGCTTTTCCTTTGTTTTTTTTACATATAAAATATTGAAGTCTAGTTATATTTTCAATTGTACACGATTCTATTTTTTTAAAATGCAAAAACAAAGAGAATAGAAGCATTATTGTTTTAAAATAATTAATCATGTACAGAAAAATAAATAAATAATCATTACGTATAACATTTTATTGTAATTTATAAACTGTAACTCTGGAGATGTTAAATCAAACTTAAAGTACAATTAATTAGCATGAGCTGGTCCGAGTGAGACGCAGTTAAATCAATCTATTAAACATGCGATTTTAGTTTAACTTCAGAATTATTTTTACGACAATGTTTTTTCTATCCGAGTTTAACTTTAGAATTTGTGTACGAAAAACTCCTTTCAAAGAGAATTTTACTTTTGACACCAGACCATCACCTAAAAGTTAATATCTGAGAAACAAATCTCAGGCAAAATCAAGAAAAAGGTATAAATTAGCCCAACTGGGTTGAACAGTAAACCCATTAAAGAGATATATACCATGCCCACGAAATGATCGTGCAATAAAAATTGATGGGCCTACGATTGCATGCTACATAACCCACATGCGGCCCGTTTAACTTTTGGACTACTATCACTTTCGGCCTGTCATTTCTGTAATTTGTTTCAAGATTCATATTGGATATGTTATAATCTTTTATGAGATTTATATTTTAGAATTTTTTAATGAGCTTTCATGTTATAATTGTTGAAATTTACAAGAAGATAATCTTATAATAAATTGCTCGAAGCTCAAAGAAGATAATCGTATAATAAATGAGGTAAGAAAAATAATGATTTTTAATTTTAAAATGTATTTTAAATATATCTATTTATAAAAATAATTATATAGAGTAATTTTGTGTGTGTAAATAATAAAATTCATTCCCAAAAAGTGTGATATGGTGATAATTTAGTTCTTCAAAGATGATAAATACAAAGTTAATCCTAAGTATGACAAATTAATCCTATTCTTAAATTTGTAAGACTACTTTATTATTAAGTCATAATATTTAAGAATTAATTTAACAATAAATTATATTTTTTAGGATTAATTTAAAATTAAGTTACAAAATATAAAAATCAATATATAATTAAATTATTTAAAAACTAATTTATCATACTTTTATACATTAACAATCAAATTTAAATTTTTTATTTTTCAGACTCCAATTCATTCTGGCTTCTTGTTCTCATGGATTTGGCTATTTACTTTTTTATGTTAAAAAATAAAACCAAAATAGACATAAGGGAAGAAAAGGCATGGAAGCAAATGCTGCTCACGTGTCTTTGTTCCACTCCACAGAAACAGTACCTTTTGACATCACTTGAATTTTGGTAAGATTTGAATGCGTGCCACTGTTCTGTACCTCTTTTTTGTCTTTTCTGGCTTCCTTTTCTCTTTATCTTTATTATCACAGGAGGTACCACGGCAGAAAGAGACAACAGGAACACTGTTTCTATTTTCTAACATTACTCTAAATTATTTACAAAAACATCACAAGAACAACAGTTAAAAAGGGAAAAACAATAATACTAGTTTCCTTTATCTTTTTATTGAAGACAGATATATTTCATATCCTTTATGTGACTTTGGCGGCTTCTTAATTAAAAGATGATTTAATCGAGTTTTAAATTACAAAATCTAATGATCAAGTAAAAGAGAAATAATAATTAGTATAAAGCAATAAAGTAAGGATTAGATTCTATCCAAAGTTGTCTTTCTGGGTTCCAAATGCGAGAATTCACCTTATTGAAATTCTGTAGTATTTTTCTTTAGGAATCAAATGATCTAAAAAATTTCCTCATTCGGGAATCAGAGGCATATTTCCGTTATATACGATTTTTAGTACCCAGAGAATTTGTTCCATAATTGACTCCACATGATTGTTAATATTCATCTCTGACGGGACAGATAGAGATTGAAATTGGATCTATGCGTTATGCAATGTTCAGCTTTATTGTTGCCCAATAAAAGAAAAGGGAATGAAACAGAAAAGTGATGTTTCTCTTACACAATAAGGAAAATATCTTACAAATCATATTATATGTAATAAATTTTAATTTTCATTAAATAATTTCCCTTATTGGTTCGTATTTTCTTTCGTATAAAGCTATGTGTTTTTTTTATATCGTGATATATATTTTCCAAATTTTATATTGAATTAAATTAATATTTTTCTATGATTAGTTAAACAATTCAACACAACTTATAAATTTTCCAGTAAATGTTAAAATTAACTTCAATTAACATTTTGTATAATAATATATTTAGTAATTATGATTAAAATAAATAATACATTCACTAATAGTGTAAATGTTTTTATATTATTATTTAATTATAAATCATCATATATAATATATTTGTTGGTTTTAGAATAACTATATTAAAAATTAGATAAGTAACAGTTTTTAATTAGTTAATAATATATAAAAAGATTACGCTAACCATGCATGTCGATTAAAATTTTTAAAACTGTATTTTAAACCCATTATCTATATTTTAAATATCTATACACGCAACAAAAGATATTTACCAATATATGAGTAAAAAAATTGAAAGGAATATACGATTAAAATTGAAAATTGTTTCTGGAGATTGGTGTTTTTATACAGAAAATAAAAATGGTAAATAGTAGGGACTTCAATTTGATAAATAAGCTTGATGGCAGGTTTGGTAAAATAATTTTTTGAAAATAATTCATTTTTAAAAAAGTCAACCAATGATAAAAAAAAGATAATTATTTCTTTAAAATAAGTTGAATTAAACAAGTAATGAGTTTAGTGGTAAAATACTTTAAAAAAATTATGAAAAATTCCTAATTGAAGAAATATTTTTAATTTTAAATGAAAACTAATATTGTAGTTATAAAGTGTGAGAAATTGTAAGATATTTTTTTTTTCAAAAGATAAACGACGTCTAATAGGAAAAAAAAACATATAGCATGTCTAGTTTATAAGCTACTCCACCAAAGTACAATTATCTTTAAAAAAAAGTACAATCATATGACAACAATATTAATTGTTCTAGTCGAGTATACAAGAAGAAAGGAAAAACATGATTTTGGTGTCACCTTCTTTCTTAACGTTTTTTGGTTTTCTTTTTTAATGCAACCCTTTTTTTTAGCACGCTTATTGCAATTTGTTTAGCTTAATTGCAGCACACATGTTTTTGACTTGAAGTGAGCTTTTGATAAAGTTGTAAAAGTTGGTGTAAAACATGCAGCATCATAGAGATCTTCGTAAGATAATCATGGAGTCGTCTTTGAACCACAGGAAACGGCCGAAAATCAAAATATGACCATATCTATAATTGGACCATTGCATCAAATGCGTAGATGAACTTATATGAAATTAAATAAATTATTTCAAATTAATTAATATTTTTTATTTTTTCTTGAAACAAATACTTTTAATTTTACTTTATTACTCGTTTATTTTCATTTATCTCTCCTATTTTCATCCATCTATTAATCACTTTTTTCCCCATTCCTATTAAATTGGCCCCAATTTTAGGAGTGTTTGTAATCCTTTCCCGTCCATTAACCCGGCTCTTAAGGGACTTTTGACAGGTCTGAATTTAAGAATTTAAATTTGGTGTATTTTTTGGATGAGTTCAAATTATATTTTGGGTCGTTTCAACCCATCCTAATGTTATATTTAAAAAAAAAAACATTTTTGAAACATTTATATATTAATAACATAACATTTTTTTACAGCATTCATAATACAACTTATTAACTTAATAAATAATATTTTGTTTAAAATGATATAATATTTCTATTGATATCATTTATCTTAAAGTATATATTATAAAATAGATCTTAATGTAGCTGTATTTTTCTAGAATTTTAAATTTTAGCTATATATAATTTTAAAATTAATATATTATGTTGAATTGATATGAGTTTGACTCAAATATCCTAGAGTCTTGATCAGATCAAGTTTGAGTTCATAAAATTGATTCTAACAAAATTTCGGGCTTAGTAGGAACATAAGTTAACCTATCTCAACCAGTCCTTTGAATACCTGTACGCCTTTCACCTTTGATTAGTAGAGGAAAAAGTAAGTGTGCTTGAAGAAAGAAAACAAGAGAGGACAAAGATGAGAAATAAAAAAGTTGTGTGAGATTTCCTAATTTTATTTTATTATATTTTATTTATCTTAAATTAAACATTCTTTATTTTTATTCACCTTTTTTAACTTCTTCTTTTTTTATCAAATTAAATCTACTTGAAATATGAATTTACGACCCATCAGCTCGACACGTGATGGTTTTCAACCGTTTCCCATAACTCAATATATCATGCGGTCGACAAACCCAACACGTACTCGACACATGATGGACCTTAATCATTTTTTACAATCTCGTCGTGATACACGTAAAAAGACAATTGACCAACATAACTTCAAGTATGATACAACCTCTTAACGTCAGACATGTATGTATAGACCTAAAGAAAATAACTCCAAATACGTTGTCATTTAAGAGCATTACTGACTTATTTGTCGAAGTTCCTTTTATAAGTACATCTAACCGCTACAACACAGGAAATTGAAGATTCCTCTAAGCAAAGGAAAACTAGACACTTTAGTCCGAACTCACCGGAACTAAGTAAGAACAGAATCTCTTCTTCCCGTATTATTAAGTATTAATTAACTTAGAAAATAATATAGGGAATGGTACTTTTTGGATCTAACTTCTCTGTTATCTTTTTTTATACTATTCCTTTAAAATTATACAGTTTTAATAATTTTAAAAAATAAATATTATTATTAAATATTAATATAATTATCATACCGTGTTATTTTCATGAGACAACATAAAAACAGTATGAGAAGGAATAAAAAAAAAATCAAATTTGTACTTTTTGTGTAAGGCAGGTAACAGATATGAGATGACTGGGGGGTGGTAAAATTAAGTGACGTGACCGTAGTCTGGTGCGCACCGAATTATGTTCCGTGAACCGTGACACCATTGCCTCGTCGTTTTCATTTCTCCTTCCAGATTACGTTCACAGGCGCCGTCTTTCCATAAATAAAACTCCACACTATTACGCTATATTAGCCCCCAATATTCACAAACTAACCTTTCTCTTTATTAATTTATTGTTTTTTTCCTCTTTTACAACAAATTTGACTTTAGATAAAAGTTAAGAGTGATTTAATACATTTTATTTTAAAATATATTTAGAAATTGTTTTATTCGAAGAATACATTTATTAATAATTACTGTAAATGTTTTTATTATTTAATTTCTAAATATTAATACAAAATATTTTTTTTTTATCAATTTTCCGTATAAATTTTTTAACACAAACAGATGATTTTTTAAGAAAATTGAAAGACTTATTTACTTTGGAGAAAAAAGCTACCCACCAATGGTGTAAAAAGAAAAATTGCCATTAACAAACTTTTGATACCAACTTTAGTCAAAATTTAGGGAGGGTGATCCCTTCTTCTTCACCTATTAGAAATGGTTTAGTGGTAGGAGATTTGAGTAGTAGGGATTATATCTTGGATTCTAATATTATGTTTGTCATTGTACACACAAAATTCTTTCATTTTCAATTTTTTTAAGAATTGATACATGCAAAGTTTATTAATGATTTAATTTGTTTTAAAATTCATGATTTGATTATAGAAAATTAAAAGTTACAGAACACTTTATTATTACAATTATCCCAATAATTTCATACCACAATTTTTAAAGCTCTTATTGCATTAAGAAATCACAAAGTTTATTTCAAACAAAAACTAATATGATCACTACACTAGTTATATTCTTACAGATAAAGAGAAAATGAAGAATAATATTAAATAATAGAAAAATTAATAAAGAAGAAAAACAAAAAAATAATTAATAATAAAAAATACTATTTATAGTTTTTAAATCCTATACCACAATTTTAAATGATTTGATCCACTGGGATGTGAGACACTCGTAGTTTTTTATCCATGAAAAAAAAAACAATTTGATTCTTAGAAAGATGTAAAAAAAAAAAAACTGGTGGTTAAATGAAGTTAATATTAGGAACTTAAGAATGGTGGTTGCTTATTCATTCGCCATGCCTTGTTTATTCTTGCACTGGATATTAAATTAATGCACTCTCAAGTCTTTCATCCATTGATTCAATGAATTTCCCTGTGTTTCGTGTTTTAAGTAATAAAAAAGAAAGAGGGGTCGTTAAACGGCAAACCATTAGCGCTGTAGTATTTGTTCACGTACCCCTTCTTGTTTATTAAATGGATTTAATATTGAACAAGTGATGATATGCTTTTTATAATTTACCACTACGGAAATCACATTTTTAATTCTCCTATTAATCAGAAAAAAAGATTTTAATTAATTTAAAATTCAATCAAAAGATAAATAAAATTTAATCAAAAATTATTTTTATCAAAAGATAAAACTCAAATATTATTCTAATAATTTAATCTTAATTTTAATATATTAATCATCATTCATGACTCAATCAACCTTTATTTTCAAAAGTTATTACTACCCACTTAAAAAATATCCCAATTTAACCAATAATAATAATTATTATAAGCATTAAAATTGTACTACCAAATAAATTTTATAACGTAGTCAATTAAAGTAGTATTTCCTGTGTTTTGAATTATCAAGCAATCTAAGAACAGACAAATAGTATCCGGTCTTGTGACGCTGGTTGATGTACTCCTGCAATCTCTCATTGGCCGAACGTACTGCAATAACATACTATCATATAAAAAAATTGTACTGCAAACACAAAATTAAATATTAAATTGTACTCATTCATACGGTATTTTAATAACATTTTTTTCTATCTCGGTTGTAGAACTTCTCTCTTTCCAATTTTCTCAAGACATTTAATTAAGATAAATAATCTTACATCAATTAATTAACGGACGTGATATTTGATGTCATTTTCTCTCTAGTGTTGGAAAAAATAAATATGATTTCTCTTTAACTATTATTACCTTCCTCAGTTGAGTTCCTTGGTTTGAGTTGAGTTTCTTCTCTCTTTCTCCTTCCTCGTCCACCTCTCTACACTCACGAGATCTTGCTCTTTTTTGTCAAAAAGCAGCAAAATAATCAAATTTCTGAAACTGCCCAAACTCATCTCTTTCTGCTTGTCCTTTTCCCTGTTTGGGGTGTTTATCTGTTACGCTTCTGCACAACACCTTTCCCTTTATAATCCCTCCTTGAATTTTGTGCAACCAAGGTTTCCTTTTCCTTCCCGTTTGGGTTCCTTCTCAGTTCTCACGTGATCCTTTTCATTTTTTTCATCTCCCATAATGATTCTCTAGCATCTCATATCACCTTGTTGACTTTGTTCTCTTTCAAGTAACAAATTAATTGATTATGGATTCGAATTCGCGCTACCAAGTTCAGCAGCAACACCAACACAATTCTGGGTTACTTCGATTTCGTTCTGCCCCTCCCGCAAATCTCAAACAACAAGGCGAAGCTGCCAATAATAATGGGAGCGCGTGGGAGGGTTCTGAACCGCTTTTGAGATTCTTGAATTCCGGGGACACCCATGATACGACGTCGTCGCCTACCTTACGAGAATTCGTGGATAATAAGGTTTCTAATAATAGTAAACCTGCGAAGGAGTCATCATCACCTCTGAGTCGCATGAATTCCCAACAGGGTTATAGTACTTCTATGTTACCCTCTCGGAGTACTGTAACTTCAGCTATGATGTTGGGTTCTATGGGAAAGAATCAGAGTGCCAAAAGCTTTGATTCCAATCTTCTCAGGCAAAGTAGCTTCCCTGCTGGCCATTTCTCTAACAACATCTCCTTTCAGAACGGTAACCTACTTGTTCTGTATTCAGTTCTTGTTGAATAATTTCTTTTTCCCCACTTTTTAGGTCATTTTAATGTTTCCTTGGATGTCCGTACATTTTTTTTAGCACCGCATGGAAAATAGTTGTTGATTTCAATTGCAGTTGCATGTTCTGACTTTTGAAATTAGACAGCAATGATATGTTGAAAGTGGTTAGATATTAAAATCATTTATGATTAGCAGCCCAAGATTCGATTTTGGAAGAGTTGAATAAATCTTTGATGTTAACAAAAAGCTGTGGTGCTTGTACGGAAACAATATTGGGAATTTAATCTTACCTTTATTCATACTTTTTAGTAACTTGAGTTCGAGAATTTATAAGCTTTTGACAAACGCCCTTATATATATTATGTTGTAAAGAAGAAAGTCTTGATTCTCAGTTGTTACTGAGAAGTAATTTATGTTTGTAAATTGCAGGGTATGATACTATGAAAGGTGTTGGAAACTATAGTGGGGTCAATGGCAATGATGGTGAACTTAGTCTATCTATGAACAGAATGAAGAATCAAATAAGCTTCTCATCAATAAGTCCTTCTTCTTCCTTGGGAGTGCTATCACCAACTTCCAAAATAGGCACGGAGGGTATTAGGGTAACTAGCACTGAGGATGGGAGGCAGGGAGGGAGCAATGGTGATGCTCGATATTTTGGCCCTGGATTCTCCTATGCTTCTTGGAATGAGCCTTCACACCACAAAAGACAGCGAAGTAGTAATGATGAGTTACTTTCTGATTCTCAGGTATATAGGATTTTCAATTTTTTTAATTGTGTTGTTGTTGTTTCATTTATGGTTCCTATAATGCAAATATGCTGGCGTACTCAGGATGGAGAACTAGGAAATCAAGTTCAAACACTTTCGCATCATTTGAGTTTGCCAAGAACGTCGTCGGATATGTTTGCTATGGATAGTTTGCTTCAGTTTTCAGATTCTGTTCCTTGTAAAATCAGAGCTAAGAGAGGCTTTGCTACACATCCTCGAAGCATTGCCGAAAGGGCAAGTAGATATATAATACCTATATTTGTCAAAACTTATTTTTACAAACATTTGGTACAATGAAGCTGTTAATACTAAAATGAAATACTACTACTATAGTACATAGTCCATGCCTTTGCCAAAACTATGAGAAATGGATGATTATTTCTAATTCATGGACTAATTTTAAGAGATTATCGTTTTCAGGTGAGAAGAAGTCGGATCAGTGAACGAATAAGAAAATTGCAAGAGCTTGTTCCAAACATGGACAAGGTAAGATTCATTACACAATTTTATTTGCCCTATGATTAATAGTGTATTTTGTGTTTGGAATGCTAACATTTCTGGAGTTATTGGCAGCAAACTAGCACAGCAGAGATGTTGGACTTGGCTGTAGACTACATAAAAGATCTTCAGAAAGAATTCAAGGTATTCAATGGGAGAAGTTTATTAGATCCCCAAACCATGCAATTAATGACTTTTTCATGCATGCATTAACGTTTTTTTTAATACCTTTATGCAGACTCTGAACGATAAACGGGCTAAATGCAAATGTATAAACATGCAGAAGTCAGAAGCAGATCAAGTTGCTTGAGTTTCTTTTGTACAGGTAATAAAAAGGAACTACGCCAAACATGAATAGGACCCGGGTTTTATATTTTGACGTGCTGAAAAATCAATAGAACAAAGTTAATATGCAGAATGCCAGCTTTTAACTCTTCATGCCACATTGTGTATTTTGAGTTAACGGGAGTTCCAGCCACACAGACAATAAATCATAATTTTGTATACAAAAATTCTAATGAATTAATTTTAGCTTATTTTTCCCCGTGCTCCTAAACTTATCAAAGACTTCCCAGAGTTTGGATTAGGAGGAAAATTTGTGGTTTCTTTCTTTTTATTATTACAAAACAATTTAGATGAGTTGGATTTCAGGAACTCACCAAGCTAAACAGCTTTTAAGACTCAAAGAATGAGATATGAATTTGTTTTTTTATCAATTAGATCAATATTTATTAGTTTGTGGTTTCTTATTGAATTGATGCATTATAAATGAAATCCGACATTGAGTAGTTGTTTTTTGTCTTATGGAGAACAATTCAATATTGTAGAGATACTTTAATTTACTCATTTTATTGTTAGGGCTGCCAGGTTGTTTGAAGAAACTAAAAAGTATAAAATACCAAAGTGATGCAGGTATGACCATATGAGCCACGAGGTTAAACAGCGATTCCGGAAATGGTTAAAGAATCTGACGTAAAAGATTGAAAGTACCACACTCAAAATAACAAATACGTTGAAATCAAGTAATTAACACGAGCTTCAACTTGAAAGATAAAGACCAAAAACAAAAGTCGTTTTTAAAGGATTTCATTCTATAAACAAAAAATATCATTTGAATTTTTGACATTTACGGGTTTATTACATGAATGATGAGGGGAGCAAATGTCATTCTCATCAGGCCAACTTGTTTGAATTGCAACAAAGTCATGTCGATTGAAGGACCCTTATATTATAACCCCAAACGAAACTGTTCGATACCAAGTGCGATTGGCTTTGATCCGATCGTGTTTATAGCAGATCATCCAGCTAAACTTGTGGATAGGGATACTGGTTTGTACTTTGTACCATGAATTAAGTTTGTGGGAAATTTTATCAAAAAAGAGCCTAACACCCGCTATAGAGGAGTATGTTTTCATGAACTAGTATGTCTTGATAGGGCATTTCCATCGATTTATAGATGAAATGTTTTATTCAAAGTTTTAGAATATCATTTGAATTGTATGTGATTTCATAAACGTGAAGTAATCTTTTATTATAGTTTTTTTTTCAAAATTTATAATGCTGTGATGATGAACGTAATGTATAGTTGATAGAATTTCTGGTTGGTAAAACCCTGATTTTATATATACTCATAGATAAAAATGGTTATACATACCGTGTAAAATGTTATATGATAAAAATCTTGATTTAATATAAAATTTTATATAGTCATTTAATTATAATTTTATTAATTTTTATAATAATTATTTCAAAAAAAGTAATATTAACAATAAATTATAATTAAATAAAGTATAAAAATATTTATATTATCGGTACGTGGTTATTAAACTCATAATTATATATGTTTTTGGTAAATATCTATCATTTTAAGATGTAAAAAAAGTAAAAATACAGACAAAATCATGAAAATATTTTACTAACTACTATTTAATTCAAAGATATTTTCCTTAATGTTGGTCCATTAAACATTCTAAAGCTATAATATGAGTAGGTTGATATTATATGTCGGTCAAATGAGAAAAGATTCTCTCAATTTTTTCTTTTACTAACTTTTTGAAGAAAAAGATGATACTCTTCGGTTTGCATGTATAATTTCCATTTAGTTTATTTTTTTTAGAAACTTAGAAAAAGGAAATGGAAAGAAATAGAATAAAGAAGATATTGATGAAATATGAGCTGTACTTGCATGTCTATGATTTATTACATGTTTTTCACTACAAAAAAAAAAGTATTTTTCCGATGACAAGTAACACTAATAATCCGTCGCTAATAAGATGTTTCAATGAATTTCGGACGGACCCAAATCCGTCGGAAAAATCATCGTAAAAAATGTTAATTGATGGATTTTTGTTGTCCATCGAAAATTTTTGACGCAATTTGCATCTAAAAGGATCTAGGAAAAATTTCCGATGGCCAATGTTCAGAAATTTGAGATTGATATATCCGTTGAAATTTCACAAGGATCATTTCTAACAGAAATTCTGTCACAAAATTCCCATGACTTATTACAGACGGATATTTGTGTCGCAAAGATCATTTCCACCGACATTTTTGTCAAAAATCTCCCATGGATCATTTTCGACGGACATGTTGGTTGCAAATTTCTGATGGACCATTTTCGACGGATTATTTCGTCGCAAAGTTTCATCAATTTTTTTTATATAAAATTTATTATTTGTAGTTTTTTATCATTAATAATTTATAAATTATTTTATGCATTTATATTATTTACCATGATATATATTTGAATTAAGACATACTTATAAATTAGGAAATAGTAAAATTGATAAATCCAAAACATGGAGTAAAATAAGTCATTAAGTTAAATTAAAAACACAAATCTAGTAACATAAATTCCAGTCTGACAATAATTAACTTTAAGACTGACAAATAGTAAAGATTATATTTCACAATAATTAACTTTAAGACTGACAAATAACTTGAATAAAAACAGTAGTTTTTCCATTCATAGTTTTTGTGAATAATTTTTTTTTTAACCAAGAGGTATCCAGAATTTTTTATTGGTTGGATAAACAAATAAATAAGGTGACAGCCAACCTACCTCTATAAATAAAAATTTAAAACACTAATGATGAATCTAGTAACATAAATTCCAGTCCTTATTATGTAAAGGATTTAAAACATCACATAAAATACATTAGCATAAATGACTACTTTTTGCAGTAAACATTATGCCTAGCAAATGTTACTAGAATTTAATTGCATATTACTGTAAAAATTTACATTGTCAATTAAAAAATATTCCAAATTAATTTTAAAGTAATTATTACAAAAATAATAAGTGATGACCATATATATATATATAACCTTTATTAGTATATTGTAATTAAACTTTTTTTTTTGTTATACTCATTTTCTTCTTATTTCTAGACAGGGTTATCGACATTAAAATATTTTTATCACAAGTATTTATAAATAAATTTATAACTTCGATGACATAATTTTATTGATGTCAACTTTGTATCCCTTTCGTAGAACTTTATTACCGTCTTTAAATTGAACGCAATTCATAACTTTCTCCGGTATCAACAGTGCAGTTATAAATTATTTTAGAGTCTAGCATTACGAAGTTGTTGCGTTAGCATTGGTCAAATATATTCTTGAAAATACTTTTTATTTGTTGGTAGTGATAAACAAAACATAAATCTTTCGGAAAAAGCAAAATAAGAATAATAAAAAAAAGGAAGGAAAATTGATGAATACATGTTGAGTAAATGATTGGTGCGCGACCTTATAATTCTTATGGAGGGCGTAGAGACCCAGAAACGACGTCGTTGCAGCCCAGTGAAAAACGATGTCAATCGCACAAATCTTGAATTGTGAGAGGTGTGGGCTCAAAGTGTTGAGTAAAGGATTGGTGCGCGACCTTGTAATCCTTGTGGAGGGCGTAGAGATCCAGAAACGACGCAACTGTAGCCCAATGAAGAACGATATCCAATCGCCCAAATCCTGAATTGTGAGAGGTGTGGGCTCAAAGTGTTGAATAAAGGATTGATGCGCGACCTTGTAATCCTTGTGGAGGGCGTAGAGACCCAGAAACGACGCAACTGTAGCCCAATGAAGAACGATGTCCAATCGCCCAAATCCTGAATTGTGAAAGGTGTGGGCTCAAAGTGTTGAATAAAGGATTGATGCGCGACCTTGTAATCCTTGTGGAGGGCGTAGAGACCTAGAAACGACGCAACTGTAGCCCAATGAAGAACGATGTCCAATCGCCCAAATCCTGAATTGTGAGAGGTGTGGGCTCAAAGTGTTGAATAAAGGATTGATGCGCGACCTTGTAATCCTTGTGGAGGGCGTAGAGACCCAGAAACGACGCAACTGTAGCCCAATGAAGAACGATGTCCAATCGCCCAAATCTTGAATTGTGAGAGGTGTGGGCTCAAAGTGTTGAATAAAGGATTGATGCGCGACCTTGTAATCCTTGTGGAGGGCGTAGAGACCCAGAAACGACACCATGCAGGATCAGTGTGGGCTCATAGCGCGGGGCGGCAATGTCGGTGACAGGATATGGGAGCAAGCAAAAACGCAGTGGGTAAGATTGAAAAGTGAGTGAGAGACATTTAGGGTTGGGGTCTTTTTATTTTCCAAGTTTTTAAATTCCGATGGATGCATTTTCCATTGAAATAATTTGCCGGAAAGTTATCAAATTTTCGACAAACCTATATCTATGGGTAACCTGTTGTCAGTAAGTTATACTTCCAGCGGAATGAATTCCATGAAAAAAATTCCGTTGAAAATTCCAATATTTCCAACGGAATCAATTCCGTCGATAATAACTTATTTTCTTGTAGTGTTTTTGTTAGAAAAATTGGTGAAATGGTAACTTTAACTCTTGTATATATGTAAAATGTTAATGACATGATGCAGTTATTAGCAGAGACTTATCTAAGAAAAATAGTTTTTTATAAAAAAAATTACTAACATAAACCTAAATTGCAAATAACCTTATCTAATAATACTACTCCAGTGACTCGACTAGTGCATAAATGTCACGTATTATGGCATGTTAGTTGATAAAAATTGTTTTTCACATATTAATTGATTCCATTCCATTTTGGCGGCTATTTTGTTTTATGCTTGCTTTCAATTTGCATTTTAATATACAAGGGCAGCAAATAGGATAGGGGGTGTAGGTAAATTACGTAGCTTGTACTTGGAATTATTATTTTAATGAAGCGAATTGCAATTCTACATATTACTATATTACGGTTAGGTTGCAAATTTTCTTTTATAAACCTCTTGACCCAGTGTAAAAGAATTGACTTTAATGAACTTAAAAAGATAAATGAATTCTAGATCACACAAAATGATCCAAGTACACGGAAAAAATAAGAAAAAGACAAAATGGGTGAAAATTATTCAAACTTAATTGCCATTGATAGTAATTCTATCATATACAACTTACATTAATTAAGTATCCAAAATACGTAATATGGACGACAAATATCGTTATTTTGTTTATGTTGTTACTTAACAGACAGTAAGAATTAAAATCAAACTAATATTTTTTAAAAGACAAAAATCAAAATGACTATATTTTTTCAAGGACCCAAATCATATTTAAGCTAATTTTAAAAACAAGGTTATCTTAACCACTAGAATAAAGTATTGTTATTGATGGATAAAAATATTATTGCACTAATAAAAATGTCTTAATAAGTCACTAAAACATCAACAGAAAAAAATTAATACTGAGTGATCAAATTATAATTAAGATAATTAGTATTAAAAAGAAAAATTATTCTTTATATAGTTTTACAATATTATATTTTTTTACTAAGTAAATATGTATGCAGTTCTCCACACATTTTTTAGGAAAGTTCTCCACACATTTTAGTTGTATGTAATATATTTTAATACATATATCAATTTATTTAGTGTTCGATCTTATGGTTGGTGTTAAAGCATAGGATAATAGATTCAAATTTCACAATCAACCTTTTTTCAATTTTCAAACTATTTTTAAGCACCACTTAAAACTTTCACGGTAAATTAAGAGTTAGACAAAATTTTATTAAGTTTAAAAGTACGAGTTCTAGATTTTAATAACTGAAACTAGAGGGATTAAAATTCTGAGTCAAAAACAGAATTAAGCCAAAATATTAATTCTTTTAGCTTAAGTTGTTTTTTTATACTCCTTCTCTTTTAGAATATACAATGTTTAAGATTTTTTTATAAGTATTAAGAAATGTAGTTAATTTATTGAATTTCAAAGAAAACATTAAGTAATTTTTTAATATGTCATTTTATCTCTAAATAATGATTCATGTATTCTTCTTATCTAATACTCTCATTAGGTATTTATTAAGGATATCCTTAAAAAAAAGTATCTAATGTAGCATTGATGGTGTAAAATAACATATATTCTGGTATGGAGTGAGTACCTATGCAATGAATTTATTTTCTTTTAATAACAATTACTTAGCTAAATTTAAAATGTTAAATCACATTAGACCTTTTATTTGAATTTCAAAAGAAAATTAATTAAAAAATATTGTAATAATCTTGGAACAAAATTAAGTTTTTATGAGTATTAGAATTAAGGAGCGATTGATTGTTGAAATTTGTTAATAACTATAAGTTATAACTATTAAACGAAATGAGCAAATCTTGACATGATTTTAAGGCCCAAATACAATTGAAGCCCAATGTTTTTAAAAGAATATTAAAAAAAGGTGAAATTGAATCTACGCTTATCCCGCCAATGGGAAATTTGAAATTCAAAACGAACCGTTTGCGTTTCATTTTTCGACAGGGAGAGTAGAACATTCCAGGAAAATTTGCAGTTTTCACTTCGGCGATATAAGTGCGCATCTTTTCATTTTGAAAATTTGCCATTTCGGTCTTCTCCAAACCCCTTTTTCCTTTCGCTCTCGCGAAACCCAGCAGTTCCCACTCTCACAAACCCTAACCACGGCACCACCACATTCTCTCGCTTCCCCCTCCCTTCAGCCATGCCCCAATCACGTCACCGTCGCGTAACCGTCGTCGACCTCGCCGCCTCCTTAGCCCGCCGCCGCGTCTCATTTATCTTCAACGAAGCTCCGACTCTCCGTACCCCTCCAAGAACCGCCGCCTTCGGTCGCGGAAGAGCTCGCGCTTCTCCCCGCTCCCAGAACATACCGCCATCAACTGCGCGACGTGGTAGAGGACGCGTTCCGTTACGCTCCGTGCTTCCGGCGTGGTTCCCTAGGACACCACTCCGTGACATTACTGCTGTCGTTCAGGTAAAAGTCTAAACTAAACGCAGCGCCGTTTTTTCGTTTCTTTCACTTTTTGATTCAATCTTTTTATGTTTTTGCGTGCGTTTTTGGTTAATGCTAAGGCGATCGAGAGGAGAAGTGCGAGGCTAGGAGAAGTCGAAGGCCAGCGAATCGGAAACACTGATCCTGCTTCAGATCGTTTAGTTTCGGAACCTTCCGAACCTGCTTCTGCTTCTGCCTCTGCCTCTGCGGTGAAATCGCCGAAATCAGTTGGAGTGAAACTCCGAACGCCGTTCGGGAGCAAGGTCCCGAAGATCTTCCTCGACATATCCGAGTTACCGGAACACGACGAATCGGAGGCTCTGACGCCGCAGAAGAAGCTTCTCGACAACATCGATCAGGTTGAGGAAGCGGTGCGCGAAGAACTGAACAAGCTGAAGAGAACTCCGAGCGCGAAGAAAACAGAGAGGGAAAAGCGGGTTCGCACATTGATGTCCATGAGGTAAACGAATTGAGATTTTGATTTTTTTTTCATCCACAGAGCCATAGGCAGCAGAGCAGGGGTATTATAGTCATTTTACTCTGGACTGAGTTGATTCAGCGGGACAGTGTTTTTCCGGTTCGCTTTGCTTGCGTCTTCGGCTTGAAGTTGCAAGATATTATTCTCTAGTTTTGTTTTTACTAACTTTCTTGTTGGAACTTTTTTGATTAGTAGTGTTCGTTGATAGATATATCCATCATTTTCTTGTGATGGTTAGTGATTCCCAGCTCCTGTTGTACATATTTCCCATACATTTCGGGTTGGTGATTACTTCTTGTGTACCAATTGTAAAACAGTTCAAGATAACAATCGATTCGTTTTTTGGTGCCAACTTTTTTGCATTTTGATTCAGTTGCTTTTTCACTTTTTGTCTCACTGAATCATTTCTTACAACGTGCTTGCGAAAATTAGAAGCTGAATTTGGTTTGGAAATGGTTTAGTTCAATTTTTGGTGGAGGAACAAAATTGTCGTTTTTTTCTAAGCGTGATCCTAACATTTTTTAACAAACTTGCTTCAGTAACAACAACATAGAAAGAAAGGTTTACGTGGTAGCTAATTCAGTTGCCAATTAAATGGCGTTGATGCTATAAGAGTTTAACTGTGCAATTGGCTTTCTTTGGTTCTCATTTTCATAACTTAAAATCTAATCCTTTTCTGAACTGTGTATTCGTATTAGTCTCACAGTGTTTTCAAAATCGGGTTAATAACTTTGAAACAGGCAAAGCAAAAGTCCCAACAAAAAATTGTTTTGTAAAAAATATATGAACTTTGATTATGTAATTGGCTTGTGTTCCAATTTGTATAGTTTGTGCCAAGTTGGATTTATCAATGATATTGGCTCTGATACCAGTTGGTTGGTTGGTTGGCTTTTTGATACACAAGATCCTTCTAAGAGTCAAGTGTAGAGCATACTAGCTGATGAGAGTTTCAAATGATAATCATTATATAACTTAGAGAGGAGAAGGAATCTAAAAGAGAGTCATTTTAGTAAGAAGGGAGTATTATTCGATTCAGTGTGCCTTAACATACAAAGTCTTATTCGAGGGAGGATAAGATTATTACAACAACGGATAACATGGAATCTACTTTATTACATATAAGATAAGGCTGTGTAGACTTAAGATAAGACAACTTTTAAATGACTGACACGTGGCACACAATGACGAGGATAGGATTACGGTCATCCTTATCCCGAAGATTACTCTCTTTACAGCAAACCTCTATATAAGTGTTCTTCAGCCGTCACTAGTTTGACTTGTAGTTTGATCTGGTGAGACTTCCGTACACTGGGTGGTGACAACGATATCTCTTTTTATGTAACAAATCCTCCATCAACTGAGCATTATAGTTTTCTCAGACTTGTTCTAATGTGGAATGGTCATCAACCAAATCTTCCACCTTGTGAAACTCAGGTTCTGGAACATAGATTTCTGTTCGAATTTGACCATCATCTGTATTCTGGAGTATTATCCTATTAGTAGGATAAATATGGATAACTATCATTTGGCCTTTGAGATGAACTCGGTAGATTTGGATCTATAGTTCTGTATGAGTAATTGTTGACTTCACAGAGATGTCTTGCTAGCTGATAGCGATGACTTTCTTCCAAGGGGTATGCTTCAAAGGTTCCCCAGATTTGAGCTTCATTTCTAGACCAGAGTTGTGCTTGTTCCATAAAGTAGGTACAATGAATAATCACAATAGAAACTAAATTCCCTATGTGATTTTTGAGATCCCTTTTTATCTCTCAATGTCTATAATTTGTTTCAGCTTCATACGCCATCATGCTAAGGGAGAAAACCACTCTAACATTGTCCATAAAAGATATTCATCTTTATATGGATCTGTCAACATGTTGTATGTCATCAAAGGTTTTATGGCGATGGGGATTGAATATTGAACTCTATTACACCAAATGGCCCTGGTTCACACAAATCTCACCCAATCTCATAGAACAATTCAAATATACCTCCAAAGGGTATCTCAGGGTCAAATATTTATGTTGGAGTATGTTTGAATCTCATGGTCTCATGCAGCAAATGGAAATAATGAGACTTAGCATATTTGAGGATCTGTGCAGGAGTATGAGTAACTAATCCTGGAGGGAACACCTTAATAGTTTTGGTTGTTTCAGATAATGGTTTTGAGGAGTGAGTGGAAGTTGTCACCTTAGTAGTTTTGTTGTTTGGTCTGGATAGGAAATCAGGAATCAAATTATCCTTCCCTTTTATGTGTTTTACAGAAGAATCATACCTGGAAAACCAATCCTTAGCCTTAAGATTTGAGGATCGGGTGGCATCTTGTTTTTAAATTCCAAAATTGTTGGAAATGATGAATTATTCATATGAACCTGAAACTGATGTCTTCTCAATTGAAAATCAAATTTCTTGATTCCATTTTTTACCGCCAAGGCCTCTTTAAATGTAGTGTGATAGTGTTTCTCAGCTTCCTTGAATTGTTCATTGGCATGAACACAATAATAATTCTTCTCACCTTCTTGTACTATCATGATAGCTCCCCAATAATGATCACTTGCATCAGTTTGTAATATCCTCTATCTTGTTCCAGGAATCTTTAAGGCTGGGGGATTTTGGGCGATCTTCTTGAGTTCTTTGACTACTATCGTCTGTTCCTCTGACCATGGAGAAGAGTTTTTCTTCAAAAGTTTGGATAATGAGCTGGTGTATTGGGCTACTATAGGGATAAAATCTCTGATATAATTTACAATTCCCAAGAATTGTTGGATCTGTTTCACTGTGAGATTTTTATCAGAAAAATTTAACAGCTCTTGAGCTATGTGAGGCTGATGCTGGTAGGTACCCTGAGAAAAATGCATCCCTAAGAAATCATTCTAGGATTGAAAGCTGGATCTTTTTTTCTGAGAGCATGATCCCATCCCATGCTGGTTGGCTATTTCAAAGAATTGATTCAGCAATTTTTTATGAGAGACAATATCTTATGAAAAAAAAGGAGAATGTCATCTATGTAGACAAAAGTGTTTTCTAGAATAGGTTCAAAAATTTTGGTCATGGTTTTCTGGGAGAGAGATGGTGCTACTTTTGAGACAAAAAGGTAGGATTGTCTATTGATACGGAGCATTTGAAATACATAAAACTGTTTTATATCGATCTTCTGGTTTTAGGTGATTCATCACATTATCATTATTAATAAAGTTTCACACTATTAATTAAATGTGACAAAAGATAAAGAAGTGTTCATTTTTTTTCTTTCATTTGAATCACTACTTTATTTGAAATATTTATAATGGGTCATTGTGATTAATGAAGAAGTTATAAAATACTCACAGTTGATAGTTCTAACTTAGTTTATCTACATTCACGACTCTATATGCGTGGGAAGAAATTTATTCAATCAACACTTATTGATTATCCAGGAATTGAATCAGAAGTAGTGATTTGCCATGAATTTTCCAATAATGGAATATAATTATGAAAGAGGGAAAGCACATATATGGTGATGATATTTTTATTTGGCTTCAAAAAGATGACATTCAGTTAGAACACTAGAAATGTTCATTTTGAGCATTAAAATAGAGAAAGGAGAAATCAAGTGCGAGTGATGTGACTGCTTAGTTATATAAAAAGTAAATAGTTAATTTTGTTTTTGAATGTTTAATTTATTTATAAATGCATTTCTGAAAGATGAAAATACAAAATTTAGTTTATAAAAGTGTAAAAAGTGCAACAAATATATCTGGTCGTTAACTTGTATTTGTCACCGTTAATTAAATAGTCTATGTGGCACAGAGTCCCAAATTCATCATTGAAATGATTGTCAATGTGATCATGCTTATTAGATTGGTTGAAAATGTCAATAAGATATTATTTTTGAACATAAATGTCAGTAATTTTTTGTTAGATAAAAAATGTCAATATTTTTTATTGAAAAAAGATATCTGTAATTTGTTTTGGACTTAAATGTCAGTATGTTTCATTGAACTAAAATGTTAATAAGTTATTATTATTGAACGAAAATGGGAGTTATTTTTTATTGAACCTAAATATAAGTATATTTCTATTGGACTAATTTATTATACCCGAAATTTCATTTTATTTAAGGATAAAATATAATTTTAGAGTAAATTTTTGTCATTTTTATCGTTACAAAAATAACATTACAATAATCACTTAAAAAAATATATTGACAAACATAATTTAAATAAACATAATAATAACGATACTATTAATTATCAATTATAATTTATCTATCACAATAAAAGTTATCTAAAATAAACATCGTATCAGTCTATCAAAATAAACATTGTAATAGTTTATCAATCATTACAATTTTTTTCAAATTATAATAATTAGTCACAATCTATTATAAATAAAAGATAAATATATCTCATATTTCACTTTTTCGAATCTTCACTATTCTATTAACCGTAACGAATGGAAGTTAACGTCTGAATATATTTGTCGCACTTTTTACACTTTGAATGACTAAATTCTATATTTTTATCTTTCAAAGACATATTTGTCAGTAGAGTGAAAAAATGAAAAGTCAAGCAAATATTATATGACAAATATATCCCTATATTGACAATTAGAGATGATCACGTTCACAATCATTTTAGTGACAAATTAATTCCTGTGAGACGAGATATACTTATCGTATTTTTATACCCTTTCTTGCGGACTAAATTTTATATTTTCTTTTTTCAAGAGTATATTTGTTAACAAACTATACATTTAACAACAACAGTAATTATTTACCCTTATATAAAATTTCAAATTTAAATGATGGCCTTCAATAATGGATGCGTATATACTGATGGATCTTAGTTAGACAATTCGTTACTTAACGAATCTTGTTCAACAGCGATGGGATCCGGAATTCTTTTTCAATAGCAAGGTTCAATTATGAATATTTAAAATATAGTTAACAGGCATAATTCTCTCTCTCTCTCTCACCACATTTTAGTGATTACATGAAACTTCATAATGTTAACATTGTATCATCACTTATTGGCACATAATTAACATACATAACTAATTTTCCGAAGGTTATATTAATGAAAGATAAACTTTAGAAAATAATTTTCATAGAAGTAAAATAAAAAATTAAGAATTTTATACTAAAAAATGGATACATATAGCATATCCCTTTGCTTTTTTTTTTTACCAATATTATGCAATTTTTGAGTTAATTATCAAAATGAGTAGTTTTTGAATAAATTTCGGAAATGAATAACTTTGTTTTGAAACACGATTTGAATGATAAAGACTAAAGAAGTTGTATTTGTAAACAAAACTTTATTTATTTTTTAAAATGAAGAAATCATCTTTTAGATGACAATTTTAGTATTTTTTATATCAATAAATTGAAATCGTATATAGAATGGTCAGAACAAATTCCAAGGGAATAATGGATCCAAGTCTATGGATAGTGGCAAGAGATATGTGCATATCACAACCAACCTCTTTAAGTGCATGAATTCTCTTATGAAAGGAGTACAAGTCCTTGCCTATAAGTGCATGTCTGGGTGAAAATAATATTTGAAAGAAATAAAATCAGGTATCTTGAAAGAGTGATGTAGACACTTCATATATCAGGACAATTAGAAAACCAATAAATATTCATATTGGTGCTATATTTGACAAAATGTGATTTGTTTTTTATAGTTGAAAACACGCACACATATATATATATATGGAATGAAAACTTTTAAATATGTTTTTGTTTTTTGTCATTTGGTTTATTTAATAATTTTTGGGGAAGAAAAAATTAGAAGGGTGCCACATTAATTTTGATTTTCTCCAAATTAGAGATCACAAAGTAGGTTAGTCTCAAAAGATTAACCTATCTAGCCCACAGAAAACGACAAGATGGACTTGGTTGTTCAATCCCTCATGCCTTAGCTCTTACATCTTGCACTCTCGCTATTTTATCTTGAATCTCTCATTGTATTTCGGAATGAAAGTTTATATTCTGAAAAGTTCTTTACAAAATACAACTGCAAGTATATGATGCAATAGAGAGTGCCCGAAACAAATACCCTCTAATTTTGCTCCGCCCAACTTTCCAAATACCTCATCCCTATCATTTTGCTCCATTATTATTTTTTAACTTTAGAAATGTGTTATGACTAATACTTTATGACGATTCATGCTTTTTACTAAGCCAATATGGTTGGTATCTATTTTTGCCTCATTTACAGATGATAGGAAGATTCTCGTGCCCAAAAAAGAAATGTCGTATCTTGAAAAAAAAAGACATTTTTTTGCTTGTTCAATTTCAAATGGGCACATGGAATGCTTCATTAAGGTGAAGTGGTATACCGTGCTGTGGTTCATGTGGAACCCACTGTTAAGGTACATTCAGAAAGCTACCTACACTCAAACTTGTCACCTGATGTAATTTCAAGAGAATCTTTTCATTGCCATTCATGCCCAAGAAATATTCCATAGCTAAGTTGGATACATGGAACTGGAACTGTTCCTACAATGCAAAAATCACTAGTTATTGTCTCATTATTTGCGAGGGGGCAGGTTAATATGACATGGTTCCATCATACAAGCATTACATTATTTCATGCTGTCCTTTATTCAGTGCATCTTTGGTAACACGTGAGTTGTACTGATCATCATTATTTTCTAAGATACTAAGTATTATTTTTTATCCATTATATCATATTTTTTTCACTATATATTATGTTTTAAAATTTTTATTTTAGTGTCTTTTATTTTTAAAAATTTTGTTTTATATATTAAATTTTAAAAGTTTCATTTTGATAAAAAAAATTTAATTTTTGTTAGCAAATGTATTATGTTAATTTTTAAATTTTTAATTAATTAATTTAAATAGTAACAACTAAAAATTGAAATAAAAACCAAAATCATCACCGCAACGTCAGATCTTTTCACCGCCAGGACCCAACATTTTTCTTTTATCTATGTTGGTGTTAAGTTGTGGTGTGACTTTAGGGTGACACCATGGTATTGTTTGGTGGAAGGAAATTGTGCATCTGATTTGTTTGATGATGATGATGGTTGTAGTGTTGTATAGATTGTATATGTAAGTAGTGGTTGCATTGTTTATGTTGTGATGATTATGGAGTTTGTAAAAGAAGATGAGAAAGATTAGGGGAATAGGTGGTTGAATGCATTTTTAAAGAATGTTGACGAATTTTAGTTGCTACTATTTTAAATTAATTATTTTAAAATTTAAAGTTATCAATACACTAATGTTTGCTAATACGAATAAAAAAATGATTAAAATTAAACTTTCAAAAACATAAAAGATAAAAATGAAACTTTTAAAGCTGATTCCACCAAAACGAAAATGTCGAAAATATAAATGATTAAAATAAAACTTTTGAAAACATAAATGATCAAAATAAAACTTTTAAAATTTAATGTACCAAAATAAAATAACATTAAAATATAATGAACCAAAAATAACATTTAATCTTTCTAAAATAACAAATAGTTGTCTTTTAATGTCTCGAGATAAATATGTTCATAATCATGTTTATTGTTCCAAAATCACTTTAAAAATATTTTTTTTTCCAATTTAACATTGTGTCACTTCACATTCATTATAAAATTAAAATTTTGACACACCTCATTGTCACCCTAAATACATTGTTTGTGTCGATTTCATCATAATTCTAACATGAAAAATATTAACATTATACTTTCTAATACACTTTTTCAACATATTTTCTTTTATTAGTTAAAATTTATTAAAAATTATAATAAAATTCAAAATGAGTCTAACATCTTATTTAATGACTCTCTCTCCTTATTTTATAATTTTTAATATATTTTAATAAATAAAAAAAGTGTGTTAAAAGAATGCGTCGATACCCCTCTTCTAATGTTAAACGTCACTAATCTAGACACACTATTAATGGTTCTATGCCAAATGGTTTTCCGTCAGATCTGGTAGAAGCAATGAGTAAGTATAGGTGAGCTGGAATACTATAGTTGTAACTAGCAACACAAAAAAAAAAAATCTTGCCCTGAAGTGACAAAAATAAAATGCACCAGCAGCACACTGCAGTCCAGCTTAAAATCATTGGGTATATAATATATAAAATGTGATAATGAATGGAAAGTGTGATCAATCTTTGGTCTCTCTCATATTGAGAGGAAGTTTTGTCATTTACACACTATTATTTTTTCTTACAATTGGTATGGATGGCATTCAACCCGAAATACAAACTAAGCAACAGAATGTACCAAAAAAGTAAAATAGATTATCAACCTTTTGTATCATATGGTACCAACTAGGAATGAAAAGCCCAAGCATTTGTGCTGTAGGCAAAGGAGTGAATGTCACCCAATAGGAGTAGTATTTTCACGCGTAGAAACACAACGTGGTTGTCCAATAAGAAGGTTAAGCTAGAGAGGAACCAAAGAAGAAACAAGAGATAATAGTATTCTGTTGCCATCATTCAGCTGAGAAGGCACACAGATCTATGAGTATTATGAAGGGGGTGTTTCTTATAGTGCCCTTCTCAATTTCAAAATAAAACAATACCTTTTTTTATTACTAGCGTGGAACGCGAGGCCCCTAATAATACTGAGACATTACATCTTGTGAGACTGTACTTTTTCCACTACGCAGTCCACTTGTCCACTTGGCTGCCCCCACTTACCAACTTTACATTTTTCTTTCTGGGGGAACAAATTGAAAACCTTCCTTTTACATGTGCTTAAACATGTTTCTACTTTCTGCAAATATATTTAAATTTATTTATTTGGATCTTTATAAATGCTAGGCTAACATCTAACTTATGTTTTCATATTTTCTAAAATTCACGGTTTGAGTTATTTCATTTATTAATTGAAATATTTTATTTTTTTTAGGAATTCATAATTTTAATCTCTTATTTTTTAATTCAGGTGATTTATATCAAATATTAATTTGTATATTTTTGTTAATGTTGATTGGCAAATGTTTCTTTATATGATAAATGTTTTTTTTCACTTATTTAATTACTGACAAGCTTAGTTTATATAAATATGTAAATAAATAAATACATAGTGAACGTTTGAAATTGATCATGAGAGATTAAAATTATTACATTTTAAAAATAAGGGATGAAATATCTCAATTAAAAAATAGGCAAACTAAAATTATAAAATTTTAAAAAATGAGAAATAAAATGTTCCAATTAAAATTAGGAGAATTAAAATCACAAATTTATAAAAAATAGAATAACAAAAATTACATTTTATCATAAATGTTAGTTTTTAATAAAACGGTCTAAATCATTATAGAGTGATATCAAATATTGGAGTAAATGAGTTTTATAGATTAAGTGTGGAAATTACTTATATAATCAACTATCACAAAGGTTGCTTAAGTATTAAAAAGATATCTTTCAAGTTAAAACGAGAGTTTTTGTGTGAGTAAAAAATAAAATGGAACTAAGTTTGATCGGCCTAATAGTGGAGGGGTGAGAATAATATGCATGAAATTATATGTTTAAATCTAATACGATTACTGTGTAAAAAAAAATTGAAAAAAATAAAATGAGATCTACTCAAATTATGATGAGAACAAGGGGCCATTAAAAAAGAATTCAAATAAAATGAGATCTACTCAAATTCAAAAAAATAAAATGAAATTATATGTTTAAATCTAATAAGAATTTATGTTCAGTTCAAATATTAGAGTGAAAATTAGTGAATATTCTTAAATTTTAGATGAGAACAAGGGGCCATTAAAAAAGAATTCAAAACTTAGCTTAAACTTTTTTTTAGAAAAAATATTCAAAACTCAAATTAAGAAGTTGCATTAAAAATGCTCTAAAGATCAAAATATTTAACACTTTCGTATATTTCCATTGATGTCTTTATACAATAATGAAACCAGAAATGTGATCATTGCGAGTAAAATGACCTTTTTATTTACATAATAAAATGACATTTTTTATTTCATATTTTAAAAAAAATTATGAGAACAAATTTAAAGAAAATCAAAACTTCAGTTTTTTTGGAAAGCCTAAAACAATATATTATAAAATTATCAAACCCAACGCAAGGCATACCTGATTTTGGATCGGACTAAACTAATAATTTCTAACGAGATCAGGCTCCTATATTTGGACTAGCTATATTATTATACAATTATTGGATATAAATCCAACACACGATCCAACAACAAGAAGAGGAATGCAGATTACTTCTAGCCCACATGTAGAGTTTCATTTGTACTAGGTGCACCCAGCGGTTATGCTGGTGCACCAGCAATTTGTGTGAAAAGACCTTTTAGTCCCTCAGTATTTTTTTTTTAAAATAACTCTCGCCTCTCTCTATTCCGCGCCGCGATTCTGCTTCTTCTTCCTTCCTCGGACCGTTCTGCTTCTGCTTCTTCTTCTGCTTCTGCTTCTTCTTCTGCTTCTTCTTCTTCTTCTTCGCCTCCTAAGTGAAGCTCCTAAGCCGTTGCTGTCATTGTTGCCGTGATTAGGAGGAAGGTGGGGGTCTACTTCTTCTTCGCGTTTCTACTTCTTCTTCGAGGTAAGTTTCTCCTTTGCGTTTCTGCTTCTTCCACCATTATTGTCGGCGATGGCGGAAACCGCTATCGGGAAGTTGCTGTGCTATTTACGGATCACCTGATTCGTAAGCATTTTTCGGATCAAGTTGATCTGGAAGATGCTTACGGATCAAGTGATCCGTAAACTATTTGTTAGTAGTTTACGGATCACTTGACCCATAAGCATCTTCCGAATCAACTTGATCCGAAAAATGCTTACAGATCAAGTGATCCGTAAAGTATATTAAGTAGTTTACGATCAAGCTGTGGCTCGCGCATATCTGCAACGGATATCCCTCACGTGCCGGAGCCAAGAACATCATCGACATCTGTGAAGGAGCCTTGACATGCAGTGGTAAGTAATACTAATAATTTACGTCATTTACCTCAATATTTGCATAATAATTTGTGTAATCAGTTTGTTTTGTATGTAACAAGAAGTTTGTGATGACATTGCTGAGAGGTTGGAGCGCCATCTGAGTCTAGGGGTGCTCACGCCTGTCTCATCGACACATGAGGTGATCGAAAAATGCCTTAGGTTGGCCAAGAGTGTGACACATGACCATCTAGTATATGTTAGGTCTAGACGCAGGCGGCGCACAGATCAGGCGTAATTTATGTACATATTTTATATTGATATTCCATGTATATACAGATATTGTAAATGAACCCATTTCATGAGTATTGTTGGTTTTGTTTATTTTCATTAGTAATGTTAGTTTTATTTATTTTCATTGATTGTGTATTTCATTTGTGTCTATATACACGTGTGTTATTAAAATGATATAGTTAACTTAGCTATAGTATATGTAAATTATTATAAATGGTCTAGTTAACTTAGTTTACCAACTAATAAAAAATAATTTAAAATATCACTTTAAAATATAATTGAAATAAAGAAGTTGAAAAGGGTGTAGAAAAAAATAAATTAAAAAAATGGACATCATGAGTAGAGGTCATACAAAAAAATAAATTAATATTTTCGTAGAAAAAAAAAACAAAAATGGACATCATACGTTATCTAAGATCCTTATTTTATATAACGTACTAATATTTTTAAATTCTCTTATAATTACTATTTTCTCACTTATACTAATGATCATGTAAAAAAATGTATTATAAAGTAGTTAGTATTTTAATTTTTAATATAATACTAATTATTTTTTTTATATTCTTTATAATATTAATGATATGATTAATTATAAAAATAAAAAATAAATTAATGATGATAATATTAATTTTATAAAATTATTATTATCTTTTATGTATTTATTGGTTTTTATTAATATGTATAAAATAACTTTAAACAATAATTATAATGGGACTGAGTAAGTATTTTAATATTATCTTCTAAACAAATTTATTCTAAAAAAATATATTAAAAAATCAATATTTATAAATATATTATAATTAATAAATTAAATAAATATATTTAATTATATTATAATTAATGAGATAAATATCTTTATAAATTATATTATAAAATAAATATCTTTAAATATGCTGTATATTTAATAAATTATTATTTTTACTCTTACGGATCAACTTACGGATTCACTTGATTCGTAGGAAAAAAACCAAACAAGATCAATTTTATCATTTTTTTAGAATGTCGGTGCACCAGCAATAATACTGGATGCACCAAGCAACACTCTAATAATTTTCACATATCATATTTTTTAGTGCACTAACAATATTCTTTAATCGATGATGAAAACGAATCTATTTTGAGATTGAGCGATTATTAAAAAAAGTTGATATCCATTGTCGTGTTATCATAACACTCAAAGTGGTGATCGACTTAATCAGGAATCAGGGTATTAAGTTAGTGGTTAATCCAGTAAATCAATCGTTGATCCACATGACTTGGTTCGCATTAAAAAAATTACAAATAATTTATATCCTGCAAATTTTTATACATAAAAAAATTAAAGTATACCTTAAAAAATCTCAAAAGATTGGCAGGTAATAATGTTGTTAATCATAAATTATCTTATGGCAACTTGTAAGGCATAATGTTGTTAATCATATTTGATCTTCCAACCATTCTAGTTTAATAGGTAATAATATTACTCAAATGAGGCAGCTTTCTAACAATGACAAAATAATAAACAAATTACAATAAAATAAGAAAAGGAATAGCCTGCGTTCTCATGAATATTATGATGATTGTTGACTCAGAGCTAAGGTTCTAGAATTTGGAAACTTCTCAATGTCATGCAGAATTTACATCCAAATCACATTAACAAAGATCGCCCCAACTTTTCAGAAAAAAAGGTTCCAAGCAAGTACCACTCCGTGAAATACTCTCAACCAAGAATGAAGAATCTAACAGAGATTGCAAATTTGCAAATTATAATGCAAATCAAAACAAAACAAGGTAACAATATAAGGCAGATCAAACCTATAGATGTTGCGGACTTGCAGAATTGCTTTAAGAATTGGAAGCTGCGAACGCCAGGATGAAAGCCACTTACTGACCGCTAATATGTTTAATGATTAAATATATAAAAATATTTAATTTAGCGTTAACTGTTTTAGATTATAAAAAATAATAACAGAACAATACTCATTTTATTTTAAAAAAACATTTTTTTAAAAAAACAAATTTAAATAAATTCACCCATATTTTGTTTTCATTCTTATTGTACTTTGTTAATCTTTATTTTAATTTTTACTTAAGATTATAAAATATAAATAAAAATAAAGAATATATTATAATTACAAAGTTTACAATAAAATATAATTATATAGTAAAATATTACATAATAATTGAAACACGATTACAATTTTAATTTTTCTGTATTTTGAGTTATTTTGACGGACACTAAATTAAGATGGAAGTGTGACATCTCCAGCTGTCACTTATGATAACATCTTCTATATTTTTATGTCAAAAATCATTTATTTTGATAGATAATTTGTCAACCAAACCCATTATGCTAATTAGTTTTCATTTTTAACCTATTATGGGTTGAATTTTTAAATTCATTTCCATTTTGAGAGAGGTTGGGTTTTGTTTAGAGAAGAAAAGTGTTCTGCTGTAGTGCTGCTGGTCAGGCGATGTCGAAGACGCCTGAGGATTTGAATTGCCTTTGAAATGGAAACGACATCGTTCTGTAAAAACAAAACAAAAAAACAAAAAATTGAATGACCCAGCCAGGTCAGTGTAACCCACCTGGTCACTGGTTTAATGACATTTCCCCAAAATAATAAATTTGAAAACAAACTTATATTGAATAATACTTTGTAAAAGTAACTCAATTTGCCTCCCTACAACCCTTTAGGAGGAGATACCCCTTCTCCATGGTATCCTTATTTCTAATAATACTTAATAAAAATAATATTAGTGATTATCCAAAATTAGAGAAAAAAATATTTGATAGAAAAATGAAGGATAAAAGTTCGTTTGTTTATATCAAGCTTTGGAGTTCATTCAAGACTTCCTCAAGCTATTACTCAACAGAAAATTGAAGATTTGGAGTTCATTCAGGACTTCCATCAGCACTTGTTTATTTACGATGTCTGTTCTCCCTTGATTTCCGATTATCAGTATTATTTAATCTCATTGGTTGATATGTTGCCATCCATCAGACATCAGTGATTTTGACATTATCCTTGGAGAGACCATGGCAAAAAAAAGAGAGAGAGAGAGACATATATCGAATTCATATCAAGAAATCTGATTTCGTATTTTTCATGTTAAATATTTTAGAATAACTTTACATACAATTTGAAAGAAAAGATTTATCTATGGTATGTTATTTTTTTTTTTTTTAAGAATGGTATGCTATTTTTAAAAATAATAATAAACAAGGATTCGTTATCATTATACTTTTTTTAATTATTAAATATTTTATAGTTCTCTCTGTTTTGTGTGGGGGAAAAAGGGTTAAAAACTTGCTATTTTAATAGTATCTATTATCTCACTTTTGTAAAATCCCAACCTCATATATACGACATAGAAAAATTGTGTATTTAACATTGCTCATACGAAATATTAATTTCTTTACTAAAATATTTTTTTCACATCAATCTTTTAATTAATTGAATAAAGTTTGATGGAAGTTACGTGTAGACAAATAGTGTAAATATCGACTTTATGCTTTGTTGGGAGAGGAGATGGAGGGTCGGCTCAACATATTTCTATGCCTAAAGCTAATCTTGAAAGTGAAGTCTTTTTAAAACAAATATTTTTTTTTAAAAAATAATTATTATATTTTATTAAAATAATTATATTTTTATCATTGAAAGTTTATTTTTCAAGCTTTAAAAGATGTAAAATTATTTATAAAACTATTATAATCAATTTCCTTTAATTTTTAGGTGCATTGTGCTAAGAATTTATATATTTAGTGTAAAAGTGACTTTTGAACCAATTTTAATAATAATTGATATATTTTAAGAGAAACTTTTGATGTATCTAATTATAGAAATACCGTTAATGTATAATGTAATTATTGAGTAATTAATTTTTTAAGTGACACAAAACAATAAAAAAGACACTCAGTATAATGAGTGATAAATTTTGGATTTAAATACTAATATTGTAAATTTGGAGCATCACTCGTACCAATATTACATATTTGCATCATCACTCTCGGTCCTCAAGAAAATTGGCGCACTACACTAGAATAACATACATTAAAAATTATATAGAATATTAATTGTAAGAAATATTAATTAATTTGAGGGCCCTAAAACAAGAGTTTGAGTTGCTTTATGCTTAGCCGGCCCTGAGGGGATGATAGGTTATATAATATCAAATATATGGAATGTAGTGTTTGTTGGCTTAAGTTGTCGGTTATAATTTTGATTGAGTATCTAATATTTTTAAAGATAAAAAAATTGTTATGAGAAATGTTAAGAAGATAAATGCATATTTTTAAATACATCTTTTATTAGTTAAAAATTATTTTAAAAAATTGGATCTCACATTTTAATAATAGAATCTTTCTTATTATTTTATAGTTTTTAATAAATTTTAATTTTTAATCTTCTCCCTATTAATTGATTACACTGGCATAAATTAAGGAAAATCTTTTGTTTCTTAAACTTTGATTGGGTTTCTTAAACGATTCTTAAACATAAGAAGTATTTCTTATGCAATTTCACGATTGATTAGTAAAATTGATGTTATTACAATCATTAAGCAATTTGTGTTATTAAGAATCGTGAGATAATTATAAAACTTATTTTCATTTTAAATTTATAAGAACTGTACCACTGTAGGAAAAAAAATATTAAAGTTTTCAAATCCCAAAATAGTATTGTAAGCCTGCTAAAAATGAGATAAAGAACTTCACTACTGAATTACTACATCACTAAGCCTGACTTATATAATGATGCTCCAAGTAACACGTATTGTGAGTTTAAAAACTTGGTAAGCGTTCCTAAATTAATTTATGGATGCTGCTGGTGCTACCCTTTTGTGTTACATCTTCTTCATAGCTTTGCTCATTTTCCCAATACTTTTCAAGTCCCTTGTCACACGAAGCACAAAGAAATTTCGACCACCACCAAGTCCACCAACACTTCCCATCATAGGCCACCTCCACCTTGTGGGCTCAGTCATACCAAAATCATTCCAAGCCCTAGCTCGCCTCTATGGCCCTCTCATTCAGCTCCGTTTAGGTGCCTCAACATGCGTAGTTGTCTCCAACGACCAAGTTGCCAAAGAAGTGATGAAAACCAACGACCTCAATTTCTGTTACCGACCCCACTTTGGATCCTCCGAGTACTTCTTGTACAAAGGCTCTGATTTTATCACCGCCCCATATGGCCCTTATTGGCGCTTCATCAAGAAGCTTTGCATGACGCAGCTTCTATCCAGCTCGCAGCTAGGGCGCTTCGTGCACGTCCGAGAGCAAGAAATTAATAAACTCTTGAAATCTGTTCTAGTGTGTTCCAGTGAAGGTAGGGTTATTGATTTGAGCTTTGAGCTCACTTCTTTGACCAACAATATCTTGTGCCGGATGGCTATGAGCACCAGCTGTTTGGATAGGGTTCATGATGCTGCTGAGATTCTTGACTTGGTGAGGGAGTTTTTGCATGCAGGAGCTAAGTTGAGCATGGGTGAGGTGTTGGGACCTTTGGGGAAGTTTGATTTGTTTGGGTATGGGAAGAAGCTTGTCAAAATAGTTGGCAAGTTTGATCAGGTTTTGGAGCGTATCATGGAGGAACACGAAGAGAAAAACACTGAGGTTCGTCGAGGAGAAACAGGGGACATGATGGATATTATGTTGCAAGTTTATAAAGATCCAAATGCTGAAGTGAGGTTAACAAGGAATCATATCAAGGCCTTCTTCCTAGTAAGCCTTTTCTTTTTCTTTTCCTTTTGATATTTATTTATTATTCGAAAAAACATATTATGGTTCTCACAATTTTCAGTCAAATTTGATCTTAATCCGTGTGTTTTCAAATCAATAAATTTAATCTTCATTTAGAAAAAATATGTAAAATCGGTCTCGTACCTTAAAAATAATTTATGCTAGCTGTTTGCTAACATGTTAATCACTGATTAACTAATTATTAGTTATATATAAGATTTAAAATAGAGGGATCAAAAATATATTTTTTTATGATTTAAATTTGTGTGCTCATATATGTTGACCAATTCTAATAACGACTTTCCCGTCCCGAGATAATTATTGTGTTACAATAATTATTATTTTAATTTTTTTAATATAATATTAATTACGTTTTTTTTTAAATTATATCTAACAAAATCTAAAAATGAGAAACTAAAGTGTAAGGTTAGCAAAGGTGGGATAGAAAGTGATTATTGTTTTTGTGTTGTGATGAAAAAGGATATTTTCCTAGCGGGAACAGAAACGTCTTCAGCAGCGTTGCAATGGGCAATGGCTGAGATGATGAACAAGGAAGGAGTGTTAAAAAGGGTGAAGGAAGAGATCGATGAAGTGGTGGGAACTAACAGGTTGGTTAGTGAATCAGACATTACAAATCTACGTTACCTCCAAGCTGTAGTGAAGGAAGTTTTAAGACTCCATCCAACGGCGCCGCTTGCTATAAGAGAATCAGCAGAGAACTGCAGCATCAACGGGTATGATATCAAGGGCCAGACACGAACACTCATCAATGTCTACGCCATCATGCGGGACCCAGAAGCGTGGCCCAACCCAGAGGAGTTTATGCCGGAGAGGTTCTTGGATGGGATCAACGCCGCTGATTTCAGCTATCTTCCGTTTGGGTTTGGCAGGAGGGGGTGCCCTGGATCTTCCCTTGCATTAACGCTCATACAAGTCACGCTTGCATCGCTTATCCAATGTTTTCAATGGAATATCAAAGCCGGAGAGAAGCTTTGTATGGAAGAAGCCTCATCCTTCTCTACAGGATTGGCAAAGCCTCTTCTTTGTTACCCTATAACTCGTTTTAATCCTTTTTAACTTTCAGCTCAATGCAATTTCCAAGGGATAATGCCATAGTGTTTTAAGTTAGTTTTTTGTTAAAAGTTTGTTTGGTTATTTAATAAACAAATATTTGAAAATAATTTTTAGTATTTTTTAAAAAGTTAATCTATATTTTTTTTTATTTTTTCATCCTGAATTTATTTAAAATAAATTATGATTTTATTATTTTTTTTGTTATTTATACTTTTCACCAATTTTTACCGTTAATTTTATTAAACACTTATAATTTATAATTAATTTATCAATTTTCGACTACTTGCTTCTCCGGTATAAATGTGATTTTTTTTTTTTACTTTACATTTTCTACCAAATAATGAGGTGTCTCAGTGTGCTCTCATCAGTAAGCAAGCAGTCTTGTCATACATATCCTAATGCCAAAATGTTAGGAATAAGCCGAACAAAAAACACCAAGAGAAGGATTGAGATCGCTTGATCAAATAATTGATCAATTAATTAACCAACTGAAAAGGACAAATGGAAAAGAAATTTGGTTTTCATTATTATGTATTTCTTTCGTGTGATGCAACCTAACGAATAATATGGAATATTCTTAACAGGATTTAACTTCGATGAGCTCATCATTGTAGTCTATTCTATTCACAAGCATTACTAAAAGCCTCAAGCCCTTAACTCTTTTGGTAACATAACAGTATAAAAAAGCTTCCCTTGAATATTGTATCCAAATTTCACTCTGTAATATATGTATATCAAGCTTTCATGTAATGCAACCAATCAAATATGACTGAAGAGAATATAAAGCTTAAAGCCATATAGAATTCCCAGTAGAATTGATAAATCTATCATGATTTCATGTGATTCAGTTTCAACTTGATAAAACAATAGCTGTAAGAAAATAAAAGCATACAGCAGAATTCTCTGAAAGTTATATATCAGATGCCTTTTGTTTTTGTGGAATATCAGATACCTTTTATAAGTACGCCAAGCTTCTGTTTCTGTGCATCAATATATGTCGATATTTGAACCGTTATGATCTTTTAACACATGGAGCTTTCTTTGCGAAGAAAGACAACTGACTGGGTAACATTTTTATTAGAGGCTGGACTTAGTCACAATTTCTTAGTTTGAAAACTGACATGTTGCCGGCCAGAGCAATACATAAATGTCCTTTACCAAAACAGAAAACAATATCAAACGCAAACAAGAAATTTCGTGCTACTAGAGTATGGAGGAAGAAGTCCTTACCTAGTTACATTTTTATATACGAGGCAATCAGCATATTTTCATTTACTTGCAAAACATTCAAATCAAATATGGCTGATTACCAAGGCTACATCATACTTTTCATGGCATGGCTAGTCTCCACAATAGTGGTTCGAGCCATACTCAGCAAAAAACAGAACAAGACTAATAGACCACCAAGTCCACTAGCCTTACCCATCATTGGTGAGAAAGTTGGTGCAAGACACTGTGCATCTCACGGGGAAGTTTAATGTGTCGGACTTCATTTGGTTCCTTAAAAACTAGGATATGCAGGGGTTTGGGAAAGGACTAAAGGAAATTCGGGACAGGTTTGACACCATTATGGAGAGGGCGATCAAGGAGCATGAAGAGGAAAGGAAGAAAAGAAAGGAAGTTGGTAATGGAGGAGAGGGTCAAATCAAGGATCTAGTCTATGTGTTATTGGACATACATGAAGATCACAACTCTAACATAAAATTGACAAAAGAGAACATAAAGGCCTCTAGATCTTGGTAAGTCATCTCTACGACCAAAATTTCATTTTCCTTTCTTTAACTTCTACTCTACCAAATTGTTACAGCAAAAAAAAATAGCATGTTTGGATTTAAATGATCCAGAATCAAATTGAAATATTAGTTAACCTGATTTTAGATAAATGTTTATATGTTTAGTTTCACATTACATAATTGATGTTAGATCTAAAATTAATTTTAACGTGAATAATTTTAAGTAATTTTTGCTTTGAATAGAAAATTTTACTGTTTTACCTATCAACTTAATTTTAGAATAGAAATATATCATAAATCACGCACTTTCAAATCAATTTTAACCGAAGTGAATTTTCCACACCCTTGTCTAGATACACACTCAATTTGTTAAACTTAAACATAAAAGCCTGATGATATATTTTATTAATTTTGCAGGATGTATTTATGGCAGGAACAGACACTGCAGCCTTAACGACCGAATGGGCTCTAACCGAGTTGATTAACCATCCACATGTAATGGAGAGAGCAAGACAAGAGATTGATTCTGTGATATATAGGAAATGGTAGAATAGTAGAAGAATCAGACATTGTCAACCTTTCTTACCTGCAAGCTGTAATACCCCACGGGTCCAATGATTATTAGAGAATCATCAGAAAGCTGCACCATCTGGGGCTATGATATTCCAGCAAAGACTTAGTTGTTTGTAAATGTGTGGGCTATTGGAAGGGACCCCAATCACTGGGAGAACCCACTTGAGTTCAAACCAGAGAGGTTTATTAGTGAAGAGGGAAGTGGGAAGGGTCAGATAGATGTGAGGGGGCAACATTTTCACATGATTCCATTTGGGAGTGGGAGAAGAGGGTGCCCTGAATCCTCACTTGCTTTGCAGGTTGCGCAGGCAAACCTTGCTGCTATGATTCAATGCTTTGAATGGAAGGTTAAAGGAGGCATTGGAACTGCTGACATGGAAGAGAAACCAGGGTTAACTCTTTCAAGGGCTCATCCATTGATTTGTGTCCCAGTGCCTAGGCTTAATCCTTTTCCTAATGTGATTGTGATCATATCATCATCAATTTCACGAACCCTGACTCTGTTTTGTGCAATATGTACACAGGCAAGGTTTTTTCCATTAACAAAAGATTTATCTTATAAAATTAAAAGTTTTGTGTCAGTAACCTATATCGACCATCAATGCAAACATTTGTTACGTGTATTACTAATACTAAGATAAAACTCTAATTCTAGACAACAATAAAAACACTTAAAAGAACTAGATCTAACTTTTCTCCTTTCATAGGGATTATAGCCTGTATAAAGAATATCATGGAAGTGACTTTCTCAATAAAACCGGGTCTTATGGTTTGACAAAATAGGGATGATACTAATGTGGTTTTTAGTGGAATTGTGATTTACAGGTTGCTATATTGAGTTCGGAATACAAAATTGAAGCCATATAGATATTTGTCAACTGACTTTTAAAATCAACGTGCTAGATAAAAGCCTAGATGAAGTGTCATTGTAACGAGTGAATTTTAAAATATATCCATGAAAAATTATTGCTCAAACAAAAACAATAAAATAATTAACACAAACCAAAGTAGACCTTACGTCACATCAACTTGCGGTAGCCTCCATTACTGACCAGTATGGCAGTTCTCGAGTGAGTTCAGAGAACGGTTCTCTCTATGTGTCTGTCATGAATGCTAGATATATATTTTCCCATATTAATTAATTTCCTAAGAGTCTATCTCCTATTATACCCTTCGTCCCAAGTCTATTTCCCAAACTCCTCAACTTTCCAAAAAAAGAGAAAAATCAAGATGGTGTAATAAACAATATATCAACTTTGAAAATATCACCACTCATTGTTTGACTGATGTTAGCTGGGCCACTAAATCGATGTCATTAGTGTTGAATTTGTGTTTGCTGGGCTGACGTTAATCTAACAATTTTTCAGTAATATATATTTTTTATTTTTAGTTGTACTTGTAATTAAGTTACACATAAGGATTTTAAGACCTGTCCAAGAATATTCAACTCAGTCAAGTATAATTTGGCTTCTTGGATCAACCTTGGGGTTCTTACACATAATCTTCCTTCCTAGTCTAGCAACAATTACTTTTGTCCTTAATTTCTCATAAATCACTATTATGAATATCTTACAATGGTTTTCCTGAGTAATCATTGCCACAATGGGGGTAACAAAGGTGATATTGCTGATGTGGAGGTGGGTCGTCCAAAGACCAACCATTAAAGGATGAATGTAAAGACTTATGGGACGGACAAAAACTGGTAAACATGGGATTATATAATGAAAGTCTTGATTTGTTTGGATACAACCTACAATATATAATTATTCTGCCTCAAGTGTGTAAGTAGTACCAAGAGGTTTGAAGTTTTGAGTTAATTGGTGTACCACCGATGCAATATATAGTCCTTTAACCCCTCAAGTGCATAAACATGAAAAGATTTAAGTTTTAGGTCAATCAGCATATGATGGGAGTGGTATAGTGTCTTCTGGGCTTGAATGTATAAGCAACGAGAAACTTGAAATTTTGCACTGATCAAGGTACAACTGGTGCGGACCAACGTGATATATTGTAACAAAACATGAACATGTTTTACATAACTTAAAATACTATTTTTAATATGAACTATATATATATATATATATATATATATATATAAATATATATATATATATATATATATATATATATATATATATATATCAAATAAATCCTCGTTATGTAAACTTAAAAATAGTATATAAAAAAAACCGTTCCAAGTATACTAATAAAGTATAGAGCATGTCATCAATAAATGCTGATTATAAATATAATAATAATATATGTCTATATTAATCTATCATCCATTTTGTCCAATTCAGTTTCTCGGTAAAGGCTAGGCGGCGGATTATATGATCCTTATCCTACATTCACACCACACCATAGAACTCCTTCTCCAATTCCCTCCTCTGTCAATTGTCATAAAGTCATAAACTACTCTTACTTTTCAATACCTAATCGAAGAGACTTTTTTTTTTTTTTGGAATCGGTTTTAAATAATTATTTAAAAGTAATAAATCATAACAGCTCACACGACTTTGAGTTAGAAATCTTAATATTATTTTTTTTAACTAAAGTCACAAAAATATTTATGACTTCTATTAATTTTTTTTACAACTTTAAAATTATAATTTTTTTTTTACTGGTAAGACTTCAAAATCGTAAAAAAATAATTTATAACTTTAAAGTCCTAAAATTCTTTTTTTTAAAATAAAGTTGCTTAAGTTAAAAGTGTTTTTTTAAGTTTTAATTATTTTACCTTAGTTTATTTTTTTTCTCTAATTTTTTAAAATTTTAAAAAATTATTTATTTAAATGTCAAATACATTATTTTAATTTTACTTATTAATAGTTTTATTTAATATGGTGTATATTTTTATGATTTTATTTTATATATTATTAATTTATTTTAATGTTTTATTATTTTAAATATATTATATATTTTTAATATTATTTCATTTAAATGTTTTAATTTATTTAAAATTTAGATAATCTATTAATAAAAATACATCCTAAAATTAAAAAGAGATACTAAAAATTTGAAACACTTCAATTTAAAAAATTGATGATATTTAAATGAAAATTATATATTTTTTTAAAATTAATAATGAGATGATGTTCCTTGGAAGTGAAAACATATAACCTCAATATTTAGATTTATATTTTATGTTTGATCCTTCAAAGCGAATATAGATGTCGAGAAGACTAATCACTACTCCAATACATAATGAAGTGAACAAATCAATTCCAAATAGGATTAAGAAATATTGTAAAAGTGAAGGTGATAGTCGTGTCCATACAAATAAGTACGTAATTTATATATTTTAAATAATAAAATATTAAAATAAATTAATAACATATAAAATAAAAACATAAAAAAATACACACCATATTAAATAAAACTATTAATAATCAAAATTAAAATTATTCATTTGACATTTAAATAAATAAATCTTTTTACAATTTTAAAAAATTAAAAAAACAAAACAAAATAACCTAAAAAAACACTTTAAACTTAAACAATTTTATTTTAAAAAAAATTACGACTTCAAATCATAAAAAAAATATGAAAAAAATTAATTACGATTTTAAAATCGTAAAAAAAATTAACTGAAATAGTAAATTAAAAACTTCAGTTAAAAAAATAAAAATACAGACAACTTAATGTAACACTAACCAGTAATTATTTAAAACCACGCCATTTGGAAAAATCGAAAAAAAAAAAGGGCCTGGTCAGTATAAAAGCCAATCGAAGACTGCTGTGCTTTCTGTCTGTCATCATCATGAATGTTTACTATTTTACAATCTTTATTTGAAAGGTCCTCAACTGGTAAAAAGACATTCAAGGTACTTGTTGTAGATGAGATCATATTCAATACTAGTCTTTCTTAGTTTCTTTCTCTTACCTCACCAAAAAAACAAAAAGATGAATGGTCAGACTCGGAGGATTTCTATTTAGTAAAAATCTTTCTTAGTTTCTTTCATATGCACTCCATAGTTGAAGGTGGAAGCTAAGGTATTATTATGGCTTATCAAGTGTTGGTGATTTGTGTGGTCTCCAGCATAGTGTTTGCATACATAGTATGGAGAAAAGAAAGGAAGAAAAAGCTTCCACCGAGTCCAAAGGGCCTTCCCATCATTGGGCACCTCCACCTTGTGTCCCCAATACCCCACCAAGATTTTTACAAGCTCTCACTCCGCCATGGACCCATCATGCAACTTTTCCTCGGCTCAGTCCCTTGTGTGGTGGCTTCCACCGCGGAAGCCGCCAAAGAGTTCCTCAAAACCCACGAAATCAACTTCTCCAACCGCCCCGGCCAAAACGTCGCCGTTCAGTTCTTAACCTACGTGTTTGGCCCTTACGGACCCTCCGTGAAGTTCATCAAGAAACTTTGCATGTCCGAACTCCTCGGTGGGCGCATGCTGGACCAGTTCCTTCCTGTGAGACAGCAAGAGACAAAAAAATTCATCAAACGCGTCCTCCAAAAGGGTATCGCTGGTGAAGCCGTTGACTTCGGAGGAGAGTTCATGAGACTCTCCAACAACATCATTTCGAGAATGACCATGAACCAGACGAGTTCCGAGGACGAGAAACAGGCCGAAGAGATGAGGATGCTGGTGGCGGATGTCGCAGAACTCATGGGCACGTTCAACGTGTCGGACTTCATTTGGTTCTTGAAGCCTTTTGATTTGCAGGGGTTCAACAAGAGGATCAGGAAAACGAGGATCAGATTCGACGCTGTCTTGGACAGAATCATCAAGCAGCGTGAAGAGGAAAGAAGGAACAACAAGGAAATCGGTGGAACGCGTCAGTTTAAGGATATACTTGATGTTTTGTTGGACATAGGCGAAGATGACAGTTCTGAAATCAAATTAACCAAAGAGAACATTAAGGCCTTCATCATGGTAAGTAAATGAATTATGCAAGTATATATGCTGTTTTTTTCTTTCTTATAACTTCACACTAATTATTTTATTTGGACACTCAACCGTACAGATACCATGTTTTTCCCTGCCTTGTTACATTATATCAACATTCCCCTGTTTAGTCTCTGTCTCTTGGGTCCTGATTATCTTATATTCCACTCCAAAATCGGACGGGTTATGATATATAGAGAGAGAAAAAAAAGGATAGATGTGATAAATAATGTGAAAAATAAAGAAAGAAAAAAGAGAGAGAAAATAAAGTGGAAGTTAAATGAAAGATAAAAAGTTAATAAAACTTGATCAGGTCTCATGTGAAAATTGTTTGAGTGGAGGACCATATAATAAGTGTCCATCCTTCATTTTCCTTTCATGCAAACATGACTAACATGCACATGTGTTGTTTCTAATGACATATTTAGGATATATTTGTTGCCGGGACTGACACGTCAGCTGCAACCATGGAATGGGCTATGGCAGAGTTAATCAACAATCCATGTGTGTTGGAGAAGGCAAGGCAAGAGATAGATGCAGTGGTTGGAAATAGTAGAATAATAGAAGAATCAGACATTGTCAACCTTCCTTACCTACAAGCCATTGTTAGAGAAACACTTAGGATTCACCCAGGTGGTCCATTGATTGTTAGAGAGTCATCAAAAAGTGTTGTGGTTTGTGGGTATGAAATTCCAGCCAAGACCCGATTATTTGTCAATGTTTGGGCTATTGGAAGGGACCCCAATCATTGGGAGAACCCATTTGAGTTTAGGCCGGAGAGGTTTTTTGAAAATGGACAAAGTCAATTGGATGTTAGGGGACAACATTATCATTTTATTCCATTCGGGAGTGGAAGAAGATCATGCCCTGGTACTTCTCTGGCATTGCAGATTGTGCATGTGAATCTGGCTATTATGATTCAGTGTTTTCAGTGGAAGTTTGATAATGGCAATAACAAGGTGGACATGGAAGAGAAGTCTGGCATCACTCTTCCGAGGGCTCACCCCATAATTTGTGTCCCTGTTCCAAGGCTTAACCCATTCCCTGTTATGTGATTGACGCTCCAAATGACATTAAACACCTTGTGAGAGAGTGAAAAAAGAGAGAATATAAATATTATGAATGGTGAAAATGTTGTGATACAAAGAGAAATAAATAACAGGTGTTAACAATGTGTCAATAAACTTGGATGATGTTTAAAAATCATTACTCTTATTTTAAAATATCTATTTTTTTTTGCTCATACGATGTCATGATGAAATTTTATGCACCCATGAGTTTACAATAAAAATATGTCACATAGTAAGAGAATCACATGCACATCACCATACATGCTTCATGACTTAAATACCAATTATAATTATAAAGTTCATATATTATATTAGGCTCGTGGAACTCACATGCTAATATATTAGTTCTAAAACAAATGCTAGTCAATAGCATAAGGACAGTGGTAAAAAAAGAAAATAAAAATATTTTTATTAACAGACAAAAACTTATACTAATCATAATCTTTTTTTTTACGTTCTCATTTAATTTATATATTTTAATTCTTTAATTAATATTCTAAAGATACTGCCGAATCAAACAAAGATTAAAGAGTGTGTTAGTAGGAAAAGGGTAACCTTTGGTTCCAACCAAGACACCAGAGATGAGTTCTGTGAATAATCTTGGAACATTGTTGGCTCGTCTTACCTCTATGCTGAACACACGTTCACCTCTGATTCCATGTTTTCACACTCTTAGAACGGTTCCCGTTTCCCCCAAAAGAGAATGGCCAAAGCTATTTTCTTCTGTCAATTCCACTCTCCCCTTCTCGTCTGCGCCCAACTTCGACTTCAAGGCCTACATGCTCGACAAGATCAACACCGTTAACAGAGCATTGGACGCAGCCGTTGCGCTAAGAGAACCACGGAAGCTCCACGAAGCCATGCGCTACACCCTCCTCGCCGGCGGAAAGAGGATCCGCCCGGTGCTCTGCCTCGCCGCCTGCTCTCTCGTCGGCGGCAGCGAGGCCACCGCAATCCCCGCCGCGTGCGCCGTCGAGATGATCCACACCATGTCGCTCATCCACGACGACCTGCCCTGCATGGACAACGACGACCTCCGCCGTGGAAAGCCGACAAGCCACAAGATCTTCGGCGAACACGTGGCCGTCCTCGCCGGCGACGCGCTCCTCGCGCTCGCGTTCGAGCACGTGGCGGCGTCGACGGAGGGCGCGTATGCGGCGCGCGTGGTGCGCGCGATCGGGGAGTTGGCGAAATGCATCGGCGCGGAAGGCGTCATGGCGGGACAGGTGGTGGACGTGAATTCGGAAGGGTTGACGTTGTCGATGTCGGATGAAGTGGCAGTTTTGGAGAGGTTGGAGTTTATTCACGTGCACAAAACGGCGGTGGTTGAAGGTGCGGTTGTGATGGGGGCGATACTGGGGGGTGGGTCGGACGAGGAAATTGAGAGGTTAAGGATGTTTGGTAGGTGCATTGGGTTGTTGGGTCAGGTTGTGGATGATGTTCTGGATGTTACTAAATCGTCCGAGGAATTGGGAAAGACGGCGAAGAAGGACTTGGTGGCTGATAAACTCACGTACCCCAAGGTTTTGGGGATACATGAGTCGAAGGAGTTTGCTCATAAATTGGTGCATGATGCAAACAAAATGTTGGCTGGGTTTCATCCTCCAAAGGCTGCTCCCCTATTTGCTTTAACCAATTACATTGCTTACAGGCAAAATTAATACACAGACTTTTGTTTTGTCATCACCGGGATGTGTCAATTGTCAAATAAATTTCTGTTACACCTCCAAAATTAATACATTTATAAGTGGTTTTTTAAAATTAATTCCTTTTTGTTTATAAGTTATTTTGTCTGGTGTAAAATGGTATATGAGAACTTATGAATGACGAAGTTATTTGATTTCTTTTTAAAAGCTACTAACTTTTTTTATAGGGAAAGAAATTATTTTATTAAAGCAATACCAGTATGGCCATAAGAGATGGCCTAGTACGAGCAATACATAAAGATGCTACAAGACATAAACCAGCAACAGAGCCTTTTTCCCTACATGAACGACCTGCATATAGCCTCGTAGCCTACACCCCACAATTGACATTTGACATAAGAAAAATGTTTAATAAACATCTAAGAATTAATATATATATATATATATATATATATATATATATATATATAAAATTTAATTTATGATGTTATAAAATAAAAATAAATAAAAGATATCCATTAAATGTTTAAAGTAAAAGTAAAATTATATTTTTAGTCCTTCAATTTATCTCCATTGATCCTCTTTTAAAATTATTAACTAAGTTAACATTTATAACAACAATCAATCCAATAAGAACCTGACTATGACAGTCAACATTCTTTTACAACAATTAAAGTCCAATTCAAAAAAGGAATAAGTGAAGCCTTTGATCCACGACAAAGATTTGAGTCTAACCCAGTAAAGTAAACCTTCAAAAAGACAACATCACTTCTCACTTTCCAGTTCCACAGAGAGAACAGTATTGCTACCCAAATCAATTGCCATGCCTTTGGCCCTATTTTGCCTTTAATATAAATCCCTGCTGGTGCTGCATAAAGTGAGCAATAGGATCTTGTGGTAGGATCCAGCCAATTGTAGCAGAAAACCCACACTCTATGAGCCACATAGCAAGTAAACAGTAAATGCGATGTTGTTTTCTCCACTTGGCCACAAAAGTATGATACTAGTCAAGAAATATATTTGAAAAGAATAAAAATAAATGTTAATATATGGAATTATAACGAGATATGTGTCCCAATAAGTATAAAAGTAACTCCTAAAAGTACTTTTATAAAAAAAACTATTTTTTTATAAATTAAAATAATTATCTTAAATCAAATATTCTTTTGAAGTTATTTTTTAATGAGAGTGTTTTTAAGAATTTTCCCCCAATAAAAGACAGTAGTATTTTATGAATTTTTTTAATCTCTAATTATCTCTTTCAATCTATATTTTTTTTATTTCTAAATTGAATTTCATTTTTTTAAAATTAATTGTTAAAAATAATCTTATTTCACAATATAAATTGTTTACAATATTTCCAAAGTGTAATTTATATATTAATAATATTTAGTTATTACAAATGTTGAGTATAATATAATTTGTATATTTAAAAAAATTATTAACTATAATTTTTTAGTATAAATATTTATATTTATTCTATACGTTACACAATTTAATATACTAATACTAACTTTAAACTTTGTCGCGAAAAAAATACTAACTTTTAAAAATGTTTTCATTCAAACTAACTCCAACTCATAAATACTCGCATTTAAAGATAAGGATTCTATAGGAGGAATATATTTAATTCTTTATTTTGGCAGTTATTTGATTCCAGCGAATTATTCGAAATAGTGGAAAGAAGATAAAACTATATAAACTAATGGCTTAAATAGGTTTTGATATGGAAAAATTAGGTCGTTTTTAAATTTATTTAATATTTTTTTTCTTTTCTTAATTAACTATATGAATTTTTTTTATGTTTCATCGTAATACATATATATGGCATTAGTTTTCTTTTCTTGGATGATAACGTGACAAATAGAGTGTTATCTCATCATAATACATATACATAACTATTTCTTAGATGATAACGTAACATATAGAGTGTTATCTCAGCATAATACATATACATGTGGCATTAGTTTATGACGAAAAAACTCAAAAAGCTACGTAAATCAAAATCCTAAAAATCCTTTTTGATTCCCCCACTTTAGTTTTCACTTTATTTATCTCAAAAATCTATACTTTTCTCTATCTTTTGCCTTCTAAGTGTTTTCAAAATGCACTTAAAATTGTGATGGGTGTCATCGTCGAGTTTTAACCGCAATCATGCATGGCAATGCTATCCTTGAACACCTTATCGTTAGGGTTTCTTTCTCGGAAGATGGCTCATAACGAGGAAAAAGACCCAATCGATGCTCAACCGCTTCATCACGATGAAGGTGGAGGAGAAGAAGTCGAAGGAGCGTCGCCCCTTCCACGCCTCTGAGTGTCGCGACCTCTTGGAGGTCGACAAGTGGCGACAATAGATCATGCAGGAGATTGATTGAAAAGTAACCGAGATCCATAATGAGGGTTTCAACGAGCACTGCCTATGTGATCTCAACGACGAGATCAAAAAGCTCATATGCGAAAAATCTCACTGGGAATGTCGCATCGTGGAGCTCGGCAAGTCGAATTAATTGAAGCACTTTGCAAAGATGACGAACCTCGATAGAAATATTGTCGACTTCCTGAACCTGGGCGACAGTGGCCTTGAATGCCGCTACTTCGAGGCTTCCAAGAAGCTCCTCGAGGTCAAGGAGCTATCCGAAAAACCCAGAGCTTCAAAAGCAACGTACTCGATATGACATTTATAAAAGAATTGATGCGAGTTATTATGGTTATCGTGATGAGGAGGATGGTGTACTAGAGCAGTTGGAGGGGCCAAAGGCAGCGGTACGATCGAGAAGAAGGGAAATAAGGAGAAGAATGGAAGGAAAAGAAGGAGAAAATAATTTTTTAAATAATAAAGAATGATGTGATACTAATGTGGCTTGATTATATGATACTTCATCTCACGTCATCACTTATCAAAATGAAATTAATCATAAATATTACGTTGAAACATAAATTTTTTTATGTACTTAGTTGAAAAAAAGTATTAAATAATAATTTAAAATGGTCTATTTTTTTAATATGAAAAACTTATTTGTACCTAAATTAATAAATTATTATTATTATTTTTTGACGGGACTAATAAACTAATTTAAAAAGTGAGATGTAATCCTAAATTCTAAATCCTAATAATCCACGGCGTCAAGTCATTCTCCGCCCACAGTTTTGTGTTTGTGTTGGATCGCGGTTCTCCCTCTCCTATCGTCTTTCTCTTCTCTTCGGATCTCCCTCCATTCCTTCAAGTCACAATCTCAATCACTGTTTCTTCTCTTCTACCTCGTTTCCCTATTCTCCCTCAATTTTTCTTTCGCTTCCAATGACATACTTTTAATTTTTTTATCAATAAATCACTCTTTTTCGTGGATATCTATGATTTTTTTGACTAAAACATTGGTCTTTCAGATCTAACGTATCTATGCCAACACCCATTGCACAACATCATCTTCTCGTTTTCGTGTATCATTTTCCAATTAACTGATACCCTTTTGCCTGTTTTATTAATTTATTCCTTCTTGACCGGACTTGATTCATCACACAACTGCATTTTTTGGTTGGTTGGTTGGTTGGATTCTATTATTCTTTTACCTGAAAAATAATGGTTATGGTGAATCTGGGAATGCTTCATTACGTGTTGGACCACGTATATGGAGCATTCATGCACCGAACCAAAATGAGCACCCCATTCTTCTCGCGAGGGTGGGGTGGGACGAAACTAGAGATGCTTGAGAGGGTGATAAAGCAATTGTTCCCCGAAGTGGAGGGGCATAATTGGCCTCCCTCAATGATTGAACCGGTTTGGAGAACCGTTTGGGAGACAAAGATGGCTTCTTTGAGAGAAGGGGTGTTCAGAACCCCTTGTGAGGAGCAACTGCTGGGTGCATTGCCCCCTGAGAGCCATACTGCAAGGGTTGCATTCCTCATGCCCAAGTCTGTGCCCCCTCACAAAATGGCCTGTGTTGTTCATCTTGCAGGTAAATTCAACAAAATGGGCTGCATTCTATTATTTGAGTTGGTGAGTTTGGAGTTTTAATTTAATCTGTTATCAAGGGATATGCAAGTTTGATTTGAATGGGTAAATTTTGAAATTTGAGATTGTCATGTCTGCATATATATTTCCTGACTTGGGATATGGATTGGCTGGAGCATTTTTCTGGGGATTAATTAAAATATAATCAACTGCTACTTTGTTAAAATTGCATTTGTATCTCATGCGAGGTATGCTGATTGCAAAGAGATATGTAAGATGAAAAAATTTATTCTCTCTTACACAATTGGTGATTAGGTGGACAAAAGGAAAAAGTGAAGTAATTGTAAGATATTATGAAAATATAACAGGATAAGGAAGTTTTTGCCTGGTTGTCGTGTTACAATACATACTAATGCAACCATTATTTTGAAAACATTTAGGGTAAAGCTAAAACTGTAGAGTTGTAATTGTTTGATCTGGACTTGTGTTGTAATTTTGACCTTATGATTGGAGAATGGTTGCCTTTGTTATTTTAGTCCTTGTGTTTTGCTTCCCTCTTGACAAATTAATCTAATTTGAACATTTTATTTTTATGCCTCTATCTTTCTTTCTCTCCTTCCTATCATATTCCCCGCAAAGAATGTTACTTGCATGATTTGTTTGTTTGCATGCAATAGAATAATCTGATTTTGGTGTTTGACTAAATTGCCTAGTGGATCTCATTCTGTGAGCCGTGCATGTGATGGATTTGATCAGCTATTATGATTGTGGAAAGATATTTTGTTTTACAGAATTTCACTTCTCAAAAGAGTTACTTAGTTGGTTGGAGAGAATAGTAATGACCATACTTAAGGAAACCATAAATAAAATATTTTCTATTAGTTTTACTAATTTATCTTTAACTTTTATCTAATTGATTCTTTGCATTGAAGGTGCGATAAGTTCTGTTAGTTTTATTCTTATTAAAAGCTTGATGACTTCATTATGTTGATAAGAACCTTTTTACACTGAAACCCAGAATATTAAATTCTCTCTACTTCTGATTATGTCTTTAAGATCTTTCCATTTTGTTTAAAACTAAATGATATTCAACCTGTCTCCCAATGGTGTGCAGGAACTGGAGACCATACATTTGAGAGAAGACTGCGTCTTGGTGGACCCCTGATGAAGGAAAACATTGCAACCATGGTACTTGAGAGGTCAGGGTCAATTTCTCATGATCTTATTCTGAAACCAAAAGCACTGACCTTTTTTTTAAAACTATTCATTAATATATGCTCTGTATTTGTGGTTATGCAAATGCAGTCCATTTTATGGACAAAGACGGCCTGTGCTGCAGCGTGGTGCAAAACTTTTGTGTGTTAGTGACTTGCTTTTATTAGGAAGAGCAACCATTGAAGAGGCACGCAGTCTCTTACACTGGTTGGACTCTGAGGCAGGTTTTGGCAAGATGGGTGTTTGTGGACTTAGTATGGGTAAGGCTTGTCTGAACCCATGCTGGAGCTAACACTATTTTTATGTCCACAGTCCTGTTTAACTTTTTATTACGCTACACAGCTACAGTGTTTTTTTCAACTATAGAAATAAACTAATGTTATTGCTTGAACTATGTCTCCTTTTAGAAGTAGCAAGGAACAACACAATGGTTGTGTCATGAGTGGCGTAATCAAACAAGTTTTAACTTTTTAAATCTCTTGGCTTGTCCTTTTATATAATTTTTTTGCAATATTTGTATTTACTCCAGGAGGAGTACATGCTGCAATGGTTGGGTCACTTCACCCTACACCTGTTGCAACACTCCCTTTTCTATCTCCACATTCTGCTGTTGTGGCATTCTGTGAGGGGATTTTAAAGCATGGCACTGCCTGGGAAGCACTGAGAAAGGATCTTGCAGCCCAAAAGGTTGCTATGACTCTAGAGGAGGTTAGAGAACGAATGAGGAATGTTCTGTCTCTCACAGATGTCACACGCTTTCCAATTCCCAAAAACCCCAATGCTGTAATCTTTGTTGCTGCCACTGTAAGTTCCAGATTTCATCATCATCATCTCCTTATGAATGTGTATGTTGAAAATTGGAAGAAATTCACATCTAATAGTAATTCATTTAAATTGCTTTTCCATTTCCATGGCTGTTTAGATCTTTTTAGTGATATGTTGTTAAATGTGTATCATCTATAATAGAAATGAGGTTCTTTTGCATGGAATTGCAGCAGTCTGAAAACACCTCAGCTTTTCTGCCTTATTTTCTTTTTGTTTCTAAATCTGGCTGTTGTTGTGGCGATCAAAAGACAAGTTAAATGTTTATCAATCTAACCTGTGAAAATATCAGTTTGGTATACTGGTATATATTTGGTTTTTATCCTGGCTTTATTCAAAGATAATTGTTTTCGTATATTTGGTTGAAATTAAAAGCTGGTATTTTTAGGACAAAATATAAGTACATTACATAAAATCTTGATCCCTATCATGAGTTTTGAGCCTTCTGAAATCCTCAGAATGAAGGGACACTCTGCTGTCTATAAAATCTTGTTTCGTTGAGATGTCTGCATTTGCTGCAGGATTTTTGCTCTTAATAATTGTCAGCATTGTTTTGCAGGATGATGGATACATCCCAAAACACTCAGTCCTGGAACTTCAGAAAGCTTGGCCAGGTTCTGAGGTGAGATGGGTCACAGGTGGCCATGTGTCATCCTTCATTCTCCACAATGATGAGTTTCGAAGAGCCATTAAAGATGGTCTTGATAGATTACCATGGAAAGAGTCTCATTTGTGATAAATAATCCTATTGCACATGAAGAGGAAATTACTTTTTCATTGTTGATTGTACAGTGGTCCTGTCCATTTCTAATACTCACCTAAACTTGTAACATGCATAATTGATTTCATATCTTCATATCCAAATGGAGAGGGAAGGAGTTGTAAATTGTCATCAAGAAAATGTACATTGAAGTTAAAGCCATGGGGATAGAAGTTTGTGAAAAAACTGATAAAATTGTTGAATGGGAATTTAACGGTTCTGATCTGTTTTAAGTTTTTACTTGTGATATCCATTCGTCCGACTAATTTCAGTCCTTTATGTTTTGGTTTGTTTTTGTTAGAAGAGAACAACATGCTGATAAAAAAAAAAAAAAAAGGAGCCACCACTTACTAAAGATGATGGGATTTTCCTATCCATGAGAAGAAGAAAGGACTTTTGAGTAAATTCTGGATAACACTTTATTAGTCTCCTCATGCGTCACGTAAACATTGGTACCTTGATACCAATACCTTATTATTCTTATGTAGGTTTTCGTATTATTACAAAAATTTTAATTAGGTTTTTATATTTTTTAATTGAGTTTTTATATTAATTTTAAATATGTATTCAAGTACTTATGCTAACTTGTCAAGAGTAATTTGTTAGATTTGACGGAATATTTCATCGTATACATACACATAAATGTCAAGTGTTATTTCATATTAGTTCAAATGTTATCGTTGTTATACATAATTTGTTTAATAATTTTTTTTATCTAATGTGTCTCAACATTCCTTGATTTTCATTTTCAACCTGTTCATTATCTCTCAAAGCGTAATTCAACCCTAAAATGTGGATTTTGCATCTCTCATATTGTAGTTCTAACTTCAATGTATGATTAATTCTTAATTTGTTTATAATGTTTGCACTTCCTTAATCATCTCTCTAGCAGTTTTCGGTAGGGTTCACATCTATATATATATATAATCAAATTTAATAGATTCCTCGTGACATACATAACTGATTACAAATTTAAAGTTAATATAAAAATCCAATTAAAAAATAAAATTTAGTAATCTAATTAAAATTTTTGTAATAACATGCGAACTTTGAAGTAACAATTTCAATTAAAAAATTTGAAGTTAATTTTGAGTAAAAAAACTAAAGAATCAAAATCACAAATTAATTTTAGTTTAATTGCTATGTGTTGCTTGTTTTTTTCCTTTCCTAATGCAAAAAAAAATAGCTGTAAAAAAAGACTACTAAAATTATAGTTAAATCTTTTTAATTTGAATGAAGAAAAATTACTTATTTAATTAATAAAAATAAAAATTATATAACGATATAAAAAATACTTGTTCTGTTACTAGTAAGAGTAATATTTTATCATTTTAGAGATTCTTCTATTTATAAAAATATATTAGGCAAAAAATATATATTCAATAACTTAAAAATATAAAACACATTTCATATTTACTATAAAAAAAATTACTAATATATTTCTCCCTTTGTTGCCCGTATTTTGGGGGACACCCCCACTTCGGAATATATTGTAGTTCTTGTACTTGTAAATGGCGCATGTAATAATGAGTTTAAGACTAATGGCTAACTTAATACCGTGTTTACTGGACAATCCAGTTTATGGAGTCTATTAGAATTAATATGGGGTCACGTTAACCCGTCATTCGTTTCGTGTGTTTTACACCAATTTTTTTTCGTACGTTGAAGCATTTTCCTAACAAATTATGCTATTTTAGTCTCTTCAGAATCACCAATATATTAATATCAGTATTTTCGTAATAACAAATAATTCATTTAAACGTAAATGTTCATTTTTTCTACTGCTCCAAAAAAAAATCCCGTAAATTTTCATTCAGGTCCTTTCGATATATTTGCTTGATTGCATCATCATACTTCTTTTGTCAGTTAAATTATCTTTCTTTTTTTGAAATAGTCAAATGGTCTTTTAATAATTAGTTCTACCAATTTTGTCTTTTAAGAATTATTTTGATAGCGAGAATAAAATATTCTAAACCTATTAAAAGATGAATTTGATGGCTCGTTCGCTAAGATTCAAGTAATCATTTACACTGCTTTTTGTTTAATGGGAACACAAGTATTTTTCACTAGATGCTAACATGCTCTCTGTCTGTGTGGCCAAATTTTTTAAATACATTTTATTTAATTAGAAATACATCAGTTTGCACACAACGAACATTGGTTCCCTTAAGTTAAATAAAATGTTTGTTTTAATTTTAATAACATACTAAAATGTGCTTATCATCACACAAACCAAAATGTTGCTAAGAAACTTCTTGTCTGCTTGGGCGTAGAACACATGATAACTACAATTTTCCTTATATTAATAGTAAAACAATCAAAAGATTCCTACAGATTTAGGAAAGAAACTAAGTGGATATACAGTAAAGAAAGACTTGTAAGGCTTGGGAGGGGTTTTAGGAAATTTGAGGAAAGACATTTTTTCTTCTTCCTTTCAATGGTGAAATTCAACAACTCACACTTAACAAATTAATAACACTCCTACTTAAAGTTAGTGATAACGACAAAAGGCAAAAGGTTAAATAGTGAAAAACTCTACAATAATAAGAGTGTCAATTTTATTTTTTGATACAATATATTAATTTTAACATTACATGTAATTCAATCATAAAATAAAAGAAATATGAAATTTAAATTAAGGTATATTTTATTATATAATTTTAAAAATAAATAATATCATGCTATAAAATATATTATTTATCAAATAATATTATTTTTTTTATTGATATATAATTGTTGAAAAAAATTATACATACTTGAAATATAACCTAAATTTGTTTGGAAAATGAGTTTAAGGCATTTGAATCCTACAACTCTCAATTTTAAAGTATTTTTAAACTACTCTTTTCATATTATATCTTTCCTCTTCCCAGCAGCATACATATTCCATGATGAAATCCCACTTGTTCCATAACACCTATCCTCAAAACATATTTTATGTTATTCGAAAAGCCTATTTTCCGGAACTTAATCTGTGTTTAATTATAACCCATAAAATGAACTTGGGCCGGACTGAATTAATGGGCTGGGTTGAGTCAACCATACTCGCTAGGTTTTACCCATATTCTCTTTCCCTGAAACAAACACTTCCTCCATTTAGGTCTTCTTCTAATCCTTCTTTCGCCTACTCCTCCCTCTCTCTAACTTTCACACGCAGCGAGGTAGCGTCTTCTTCTTCCGTTTCTCTGCATCGGTGTGAACAATGGCTACATACGCTGCGATGAAGCCCACAAAGCCCGGGTTGGAGGAGTCCCAAGAACAGATCCACAAGATAAGGATCACCCTTTCCTCCAAGCACGTCAAAAACCTCGAGAAGGGTATGCCCCAATTGATTCTAGTGTTCGTTTTTAAGGTTTTCGCTCTCCTTAGGCTTATGTCTCGGTTTTTGTGTTACTTTTAGTTTGTGCGGATTTGGTTCGCGGTGCAACGGATAAGAGACTCAGGGTGAAGGGACCTGTTAGGATGCCCACTAAGGTTCTTCACATCACTACCAGGAAATCACCCTGTGGTGAAGGTATTTTTTTTTTCACTCTTTGCTTACTTGTTATTACTATGGTTGTTGTTTTGTTCGCTTATCCCTTTTATTCTCTGATTTTTATATTGCCCTTTTGATTGCTGTTTATTTGCAATTGTTCATTCCGCGTTTCATAAGTTTGGTGTGCCCCAATGTATGTGGCTGTCCTTTATGTAAGGTGAAGTTTTAGAAGTGAGGATGATTCAATGAAAGTAGTGACAAAAAAAAGGAACCTCAGAAAATAACTTTCTTGTGCAAAATAAGGTCCTAAAGTAGATTGAAATTTAAACACAAATCAGAAGTGATATCAATTGTGGCTCATATGATAAAAATATAATTTTGTCTAGTCGTATGTTTTAAGTGATCATAGACTTGTCTTGCTTTTTGAGTTTGGCAATGTAGCTATTAGTTGCCAAAGTCTGGACTGTGCTTAAGCGAAAGTTTTGAAGGAAAAGGGAAGAGTTGTTTTTTTTTTGTGGGGGGGGGGGGGGGGATCATGACAGTGATATTGTGATTATAAAAATGAATCAGGGATGATTGGAAGGTTTCATTTATAATGTATTATTTCTTTCTTTCACATTTTGAGAAAGTATTAAGTGCGAGATAAAAAAAATGGTTTGTTTCGATTTTCATTCTTGTAGTTGAAGTGCATCTGCAAGGTAAATAGTTTAAGTTATGTTTACATTTTCTTGAATAATAGTTGGTGCTAAAAATCAGAATGTTCTTCAACTAATTGTGATGGTTGTCTGAAATAAAATGACCTTCCTATGTCAATGGCTTGCCGGGTTGCCTTTTTTGTCAATTGTTATCATGCGATTGATTTTATTTGTGAGCATGAGCAGCCCGTAAATTGGAAAGACTGCTGAGCTGTTGGGACTAAAAGCTTGAAAAGTTTTGCGCTTTCTCATCTTTCTCTGAACTCCTGAATTGTGTGCTGTCATATGTTTTTACAGAACAGAAATATTGTTGTGTTACTTAGCTTGCTGACTTGAATGTTTTTTGTTTGTGAAAATGATATTCTGCATTGTGTTCATGAAACTGCTGCTTGTTTTTAGGTACCAACACATGGGACAGATTTGAACTTAGGGTGCACAAGAGAGTGATTGACCTCTACAGTTCCCCAGATGTGGTTAAGCAGATTACCTCTATCACGATCGAACCTGGTGTGGAGGTTGAGGTGACCATTGCAGATGCTTGATCTTGATCCAAATTTTAACTGTTATGTTTCTTAGTTTTTTTTTCCTCCGCTTATTCTGTATTTTACAAGTTTTGATTGTGGGACCGAGTTGAATTGTTTTCTTTAGTTTTATGGTTGTAGACGGTTGATTTATACCTGAGAAATGTTATCTTAATATATTCAAGAATCTTACATATATTTGTTTTGAAATTATTACAAATCATTTGGTATGGACTCAGCTAAGATTATATCTTTTTCCTTTTATCATGGTCCGCAAATTTTTAAACCTGATACTAATGGTGAACCAGGCACGTTGGAAAAGTATTATTTTTTTTGCAATTTTCAATGCACAACTCCTAATTCTAATGTATAAAATAATGAGGGAGGAAACTGTGGCTTTTGGGATAAAAGTACTTTTGAATTTTCGTAACTGAAATTTAAACATGCTCATATTCTTCCAATTATAATGTAAATAAATAAAAACAAGATGCAAAAATGTGTTACGTTCGATTTATGGCTTCTTTGTCTTGGGTGAATTTCATTGAGAAAAAGCTTGGCACGAGCCAATTTTTTTCGAAAGGAGGAATTTATCCTTGTCCAATCCTAGTTTGGAAGCTGCCACCAATATTAAAGTATTTAGTACATTTCCGGTTTTTGGTGATATGATCCATTTTTGGAGTGATTAATTTTCCGGATTATAGAAGTAAAAAAGAAAGTGGGGTGGAAGGGGAGAATGCAGTGCATAACTTCACAAAAGTATATTAGAGAAAATAGAGGCTTATAATGTAAAATAGTTGTTTACTATTTAATGAGTTGTTTTAGATGAATGAACAATCTTGGGGCAAGAATTTTAGTTTTATTGATGTTGTCATCCAAAAGGTAATTTGAGGTTTTCCTATCGCAATCACAACAAAAATGAGTTGTTTACTATTTGAGGTTTTCCTATTCGAAATGTTTTTGTGTTGTTCAATTCAAATTATACAAACAGAAAAGCGAGTAAAAAAAAACTTCTGTAGCACTTCTAAACATAGAGAAACAATACATAAACAGTGAAGAAAATTTGTAAAGAAGGAAAATTATTTATGATTGGTTGAGCGTACAATTTTGTTTACATTTATATCGTACTCCCTCAATTATTTTGTGTTCGGTTGAAAGAACAAAAATAAAAATAAAAAAGTTGAATTAGAGCATAAGTGTGAGCCTTACAATTTTTTCTCTATTTTTTCTCTTCTTCTCTCAACCAAACACAATGAGCATTATCTAGCAAACGAGTTCATCTCCTCAACAGTAAAATTGAGTTGTTTTTTGGTATAATAAATTATTTATTAATTTATAAAAGCAAATAATATATCATATTATATCAAGTTTGATCTTAATTTAAATTTTATTTTATCGTATTATATATATTTAGTCATATTTGATAAAAGCAAGTAGGAACATTATTCATTTATTTATTGAAGTCAGTTCGGTTCGGTCTAAGGTTAATTTTCACTAGTTCAAATAATATATCATATTATATCAAGTTTGATCTTAATTTAAATTTTATTTTACCGTATTATATATATTTAGTCATATTTGATACAAGAAAGTAGGGACATTATTCATTTATTTATTGAACTCAGTTCGGTTCGGTCTAAGATTAATTTTCAGTAGTTCAAATTTTAGAAATTAGACTTGACCTATTTTGAGGATGAGTTTAGATATGCTCTATTATTGCAAAAAGTTTTTTTTTTTCAATGAATATGTAATATTAATAATATTTTTATAATATGATATTATATTTATAATAATATTATTTATTTTAAAATATATACTATAAAATACTATATCTTAGTTTAATTTTTATACCTTTTCTGTTTTACAATTTAACTATACCTAACTTTTTTTTGGTAAATAACTATATTCAATGTTAAGATTAATAAAATATAAATTATAAATAAGTTGAATTGTTTATCAACAATTCGTTGGTATAAATAAAATTAAGTTCAATCTTTTTAAGTAAAATTTTATGTTCAAGTTTAATAGATAAAAAAAACTTAAAAGTGACCAACAAGATTTTAACGAAAAACAATTTGGTTTGGAATAAATAAAGTGTTCCAATGACTCGATGTTAACCCTAATTTGTACGGTCCAATAAAATTTGCATCGGTGGTAACTGGGGCAAGTAAGGAAATAGTATAATTCATAGTGGGTGATTTGCAAAACTTCATTGTTTTGCCCTAAAAACCCTCTAGGTTTTCTATTCCATTGTACGCCAAAGCCCTCTCTTATTTCCAGACGCGGCGGCTTCTTCTTCCGTTTTTGTCTATCGGCGTGAACAATGGCGACTTACGCTGCGATGAAGCCCACAAAGCCCGGCTTGGAGGAGCCCCAGGAGCAGATCCACAAGATAAGGATCACCCTTTCCTCCAAGCACGTCAAAAACCTCGAGAAGGGTATGCCCCAATTGATTCTAGTTTTTGTTTTTAAGGTTGTCGCTCTCCTTAGGCTTATGTTTCGGTTTTTATGTTACTTTTAGTTTGTGCGGACTTGGTTCGCGGTGCAAAGGACAAGCGCCTCAGGGTTAAGGGACCTGTCAGGATGCCCACTAAGGTTCTTCTCATCACTACCAGGAAGTCCCCTTGTGGTGAAGGTATTTACATTCTTTCCTCACTTTTTATTATTATGGTTGCTGTTTGGTTCACTTGTTCCTTTTATTCTTTGCTTCTTATATTGCTCTTTTGATTGATGTTCGTTTTGCAATTGGGTTTGCCTCAATGTTCTTCTATCTTGCTATGTTATGTGTTGTAGTTTTGAACATGGATGCCCTTTGTATAAAGAGTAGTTTTGCAATATATCTCTTACTTTTTAAGGTCTGGAATGTGCTAAATGGAAAATTTGGATGGAGGATTTTGAAGGAAAAAGGAAGATTAAGTTAGTTATATCATGTTTATAAATACGAATAAGGGATGAACGGGAGGTTTTGTTTTGTCGGTAATCTATTTCTTTGGAGGCTTGGGACTCTGACTGCGTGTCTGTTGAAGAGGGGAAGAATGAGACTGCAACTCATAGGCTGTGGCTTGGTTAAGGGAAACCACCGGAGCTGTAGTGAAAGTGAGTCTTCACAGGGCAATTGTTTATGGACCCGAACCTCGGTGATCTATCATTCTGAAAAAGTACCAATTGTGGGATAAAAAAATGTTTTGTTTCAACTTTCATTCTTTTAGTGGCAGTGCTGGGCAAATTGTTTAAGTTTTATCTATAATTTTCTTAATTCATGTTTATTGAATGATATTTGGTACTTTTAAGTCCGAATGTTCTTCAACAAATTGTGATGTAAATAACTTACCTATGCACGTGGTTTGCTGGATTGGCTCCTCTGTCATTTGTTATTATGTGATTGATTTTATGTGACTTGTGAGCATGATCATTCTTGCAGCCTGAAACATCGAAAGCTGCTGTTGTGGCTAAAAGCTTGAAAAATGTTGTGCTTTCTTGTCTTACCCAAGTATCTTAATTGTGTATGTGTGTGCTGTTCATATGTTTTCTACGGAACACCGATAGTTGTGTTACTTAGCTTGTTGATTTGATTTTTGAAGTATTTTGGTCAATGAATGATATTAAAGCCTGTGTTCATGAAACTGCTTGTTTTTCAGGTACCAACACATGGGACAGATTTGAACTTCGTGTGCACAAGAGAGTGATTGACCTCTACAGTTCCCCAGATGTAGTTAAGCAGATTACCTCTATCACGATTGAACCTGGTGTGGAGGTTGAGGTTACCATTGCAGATGCTTGATCTGGATTCAAATTTTAACTGTTATGCTTCCCAGTTTTTTCCCTCTCTTTTTTTGTATTTTGTAAGTTTTGATTGTGGGACTGAGTTGGATTGTTTTCTCTAGTTTTACGGTTGTAGACATTGATGAATACCCGAGAAATGCCATCTTGATATATTCTAGAATCTTACATATATTTGTTTTGAAATTATTACAAATTAGAAATCATTTGTTATTTCCTCAGCTAACATTAAATATATACACGCAGAACTAACAATGGCCGTGTGTTTAGCAACTCTTGTCTGTTGGGTTCAGTAACTTATAACCGGATACTTTTGTGTTAAGTAGCAGACACAAGGTTACACTCCTGTGACAATCATGGTTTAACAGTTTTTGAAACTCTTAGTTGTAATGAGCTAGAGGGTTAAACGAAACTAAATTAGCACGTGAATCTGTTCTTATTTGTAACAGCCTGTGGCACTAATACAATGTGAGCCGAGACACATTAACAAGCAATGGAAGGCGAGTCTATTTAACTTTCAATATCAGTTCTTATGTAAAACTATAAGCAGTTTTATAGTGAAACTAGATTAAAATTTCCCATTTATACTCCTTAGACAAATCTAGTAATAGCGTGACTCTCTAAAAAGTGCTTATTAAAAATTCAAACCTGTTCTTTAGCTTTACAAAGAGGGATGGAAGTAAAGCTTGACATTATCTTTCAATGTCTACAGAAAGAGATATTCTTTTTATTTAAAAATGCACGTATTCTCTGCTGCACAATTCACTTCACTTGCAGCTAGTAAGGGGTGATCCACATAAACACTTGTTGTGAAAATACGAATACACATCAAACTTTTGCAATCTCCCACCCTGCGGTATCTCACCACACAACCGATTATAGCTCACGTTGAACCCCTGCAAAAAATCCACTGCGGTCAACCCCACGGGAATGCTCCCGGTGATCTGATTGTGATTCAGATCCAACGATATCAAGCTCGTGGGGAACTCCACCTTGGATAAATCAAACGCCAACGAGTTCCTCGAAACGTCAACTATCTGTGTCGTTTTGTTGCGACCGAAAAGCACGGAGGCGTCGCCTTCGAGTTTGTTCCTGGAGAAGTCTATCCTTTGTGGGTCTATGTTGGCCAAGGAAGCCGGAATGGGCCCGGAAAGCTGGTTGTGGGATAGCCACAGGCTCGGGCCAGGCTTCTTGAAGGACCCGAATGATTCCGGGATTGGGCCCGTGAGCCTATTCCGGTCCAAGCGTAAGGAAACTAGGTTGGACAGCTGGGAAAGTGAGCTGGGGATTGGGCCTGAGAGGTTATTAAAGGAAAGGTCAAGAAACTGGAGGTTAGTGAGCCGGGCCAAGAAATCGGGTACTGGGCCGGAGACATTGGTCCAGCTGATGTAGATCTCCTTGAGTTTAGTGAGCTTGGCTATAGTGGGCTGAATTGGGCCGGTGAGTTTAGGGAGCTTGTGGAATTGAAGGGTCTCAAGAAAAGGTAGGTCACCGACGGAGGGTGGTATTGGGCCGGATAAATTGGTTTGGGGAACAGAGGATAATATGACGAGGGAGTTGATGCGGTGCGTTTCGGGGTGGCACTGGACGCAGTACCAGTTGCAGCAATCGGTGTTAGGGTTCCAGGAGGCTAGCAGGTAAGGGTTGTTGAAGTCCTTCTTGATTTGGAGCAGCACTTTCTTGTCCTGTGGGTTGCACAGTTCCGAAAACGCCACTGGGGAGAACAACAGGACCGTGATGAAGCACCATATTCCATACATGGTTACCATTTTCGAATGTGTGAGAGAGCGTTGAAATTTATAGCATGCGGTGGGATACATCATATATTATACGATAAGGATACTTTGACTAATATGATGTCTGTAGTGACCAAAGCATCCAAATACAGCTCATTCATCTATTGTTTTTATTTATTATATAATTGCATGTATATTGACAGCATTAACACACAAATTAACTATGCAGGACTTCTTACAATCAAATTAACAAAAATAGAAGTGATCAATTATGATGTTAATGTGAAAAAATTATAATTATTTTTGCGCGTATATCATTCATCATTTTTTTTTCATGTTGAGTGCTGTAGAGGGTAGGACATCAAGCTTAGCAAAAATAACTAAATTGTTATTCCTCTCTTGGTCTCTGCTTATTATGATGAACACTAGCTGGATTGGTCAAAAAAGTACAAAGGGCTTTCAACTTGATACATGTTCAGTTCACGTGCCAATTTTTCTATCTGTAACGCAATCGCAATGAATATGAAAAATAGTGAAACAATATTATAGTAGTTCTTAAAATTAAAATTATTTAGTCATTAATTTTTGCTAATAGTTCCGTTAAATACTATACATAATGGTAATAAGTTGAATATATTAGAAATTAAAAACTATTGCGACAACGCCTTCAATTTTAAGGATTAAAATATTAGTTTATTCCAAAAATAATGCCTTAGCTGTTTTTAGGCATTGGATTTTGGCAGGGATAGAACGCAGCCGCGCCCGTCACCTCTATTGATCAGAGGCAAAATGTCAATGCTTTTGTTCGGCAATCAAACACTAATGTGTGGACCAATTAAAAAAAAAACTAAACACAGTCCTCCCCAAGCAATAGTTGAAGGGGGATATTGCATCCTTTTATTACCTTTTTGTAGACGTTTAGTTTATCCAAAAACAATTGAACATTTACAAAGGTGATTTTTGCGGTCGTCAAAATAAAGTTCGTGACCATAGGTGGTGAAGTAATTCCAAATTGATATAGTCACATATCATAGAGCTCAAAAAATAGGAAAGAAGTACCAACAAAATAATTTATTGTATTTTATTGAAATTGATAAAAAAAAAATTATATACAATGATAATTGGGAGGAACAAGATGCCTGGTTGATAATTTTTTATTTTACTTTGTATCAACAATGATAATTGTTGGTTTATTAGTAAAATTACGACTTTTTACTTTTTTATTTTTCTTTCTTAATCACCCAATTAAGCTTATAGCTCACAAGTTAGTGCGCCTGATTTTGTTTCGTTCTTTACCTCTACAAGTCTCAAATGTGTTAGTGCGAAGCTGGAAATTATTGGGAGGAACAACATATGCGTTGGATTGGATACGCATTGGTGTATCTCTCAGAATCAGACTTAAGAATGAGCTTATATGACAAAAAAAAATTGAGCCTTTTAAAAGACATGTATTATCCTTATTTTCATCTTGTCCGCATTTCCTCATAAGTACAATGCGCAGCAAACCACCACCATCTCCCACCATTGTATTAACAGTAGTACGAAGTAAAGCAACGTAAGGAAAATATTGTTTTTTTTGTTGTTTGCACGGTCATCATGAATACATGTCATTCGTAGTTTTGGTATACAAGTAGGAAAATGTTTCATATGGGTGGGGAATCGTTAACATGCTGCGCAACAGAAGATATTGGTCACTGTCATGGATCATGGTTGTCCAAAATCAAGTCGCAAACATACTGAAATAAAGAGAAAAAAGTTAGATTGGATAAAATAAGAAGTTTAGAGAAAACCTTAAAAACATTGTCGTCGAAGAAAACTCCCTTAAAATGCTCTTATTGAAAAATAAGCCCTAAAAACATTATTGTTCAAGATAGTTATTGTAATCTATTATTATATAAAAACATCTGGACTAAAAAAAATAAAAACATCTGGCCATCAATTTTTCAATAAATGTGTCCTTAATTTTTGCAGCTCGACTTTTTTCCCCTTCTTTTTTCGATCTCTTTCTACTGATTTCCACTGAGCGTGCAAAGTCCACCGGGTTGATGCCCAGTTTCACCCTTTTTGCTTTTTGCTTGGTGCACCTTCAAATCTTCTAATACCCCAATTTCACCCTTCTTCCAAGCTTCCTCTCTTCCACCACCTCAGCCTCGTCAATGTGCTTCCAGCGACTAGGACCCTTGCCCTTGCCCTCCCAAGTCACTCTTTTCTCTCCATCTTCCTCTTCATTGTGGCAATGATTTCCCAGGGATAGTGGCTATTACGGATTGCTCAATCTGTAATGTATTTTTTTTTTATTACTGATTGTACAATTCATAATTCAAAAAAAAATATTTCAGATTGAGTAATCTATAATACATTTGTATTAATGGACTGAGCAATACACAATAAACACTGGTGGTGCGGCTATGTAGAGGTGAAGGATGAAGTCATGTGCACGAGGAAAACAAACACACACACAATGTCTCCCTCCTCAAATCTAAAATCAACAAAAACCTACCCACTTTCTCTCTCTTCCTTTACATAAAATTGTGATGATGTCGATGAGGACAAATTCAATAGTCGATTGTTGCCTCCAGGACCAAAGGTGTCGCCACTGCTGGATGACCAGCTTGCGAAGATGATTGTGCCTGGGGTGGTGAGGAGCTTAGTCGCTGGAAGCATGCTGACAAGGTTGAGGTGGTGGGAGAGAGGAAGCTTGAAAGAAGAAGGGTAAGATGGAGAGACTTTACAAAATTTGAGGGTGCACCAAGAAAAAATGAGGTGTACTAAATAATTGCCTAGAAGATGATTTACTATGGTTATGGACAATGGTTAAAACCTCAATTTTTTTTAAAAAAAAATAATTACTATAATATTATGCTTAGACATTATTTTAGTCCCTAAATTTATATCAAATGTTAAAATTGGGTCCCTCCGTTTGTTTGTTATTCAAAATTAAACGGAATATACTAACATTAGTCATCTCTTACTTAATTGATCCAGATGGGGGTATAATTAATCAATAACGTGAAAAACATTTCATAATCAAGATATTTTAAAAATAAAATTCATATTAGAACTTAAATATTTTAATACAAGTTTTGATTACTAATTTTTAACTATTTTTCTTGGAATAATAGTTAACAAAACCGATTTATAAGTCAACAAAAAGCTAACAAATGCTTCGAATTAAAAGTAACTCCTATGGATGTTTTTTTTTTCCCTTCCTGACATCTGAAATTGACTGTTACAACCAACCTTATAAAAGAATGGACCACCTTATTTACTCACTCATTCACAAGGATATTGAAATAAAATAAAGGATACCGATCATGGAATATAGGAAACTATATTATAATAATATTAGAAAAAAGAACTGAAAATTGGTGGCAAAACCAACGCGTATATGGATCATCAATGGCAATGACAAAACAGCCTATGCATGCAAACTTTGGAGGCCAAATGGACGATTGAGTTAAACACAAGCTTCCATTTTGCCTCTTGAAACTAAAAACGTTGTCTTACTCTCTTTACCTCGGAGGAACATAATTTCCCCCACAAAATCAAAATGTATTGATAAAAAGAAAAAAAACCAAACAAATTAAACCAATTTTCTTTAAATATTTATTAAATTAACCCAACCTCTCTCCATTAATTCTCCCTCATAGTTCTTCTATCACAAAAATGGCTTCCTATATATAAACCTTCAAAAAATTGCAGAAAAGAACCAGGAAGGGAGAGCTATAGTTGTTAACATTAAATTCTATATTAATGATCTGTCTATATATCACTGTATCTATACAGCCCATGATGCAGTGGGAGAGAGGAGTGATGAAGAGAGATATAACATTTAATTTATAATTAAAGAGAAATTAAGAAGCTATATATATAAGTTAAGGGCATGCATATATAGCTAGCTAGAGCTAGGGAGTACTGAGCCTATTCTTGGCGAGGGCGTGCCAGCCACAAAGAACTGAGGGCTCGAAGACGATGGAAGTACTCAGCTATGGCCAGAAAACACCTTGCTGCTTGACGCGTTGTTAGGATCTGGTGCAGACGGTGAATGGTTTGGTGCCTCTGATTATCAGCCTGTAAGTCAGTTTTTCAATCTCAAACAAGTTATTTTTTTTATAAAAATAAGAACTATATTTTATCTCAATAACTAATAACTAATTATTTGCTTTATTGAAATAGAGACAATTTTCAAGAGATGAAACACTGGTTTTAATTTAAAAAATAACACTAATTGCATTTAAATTTTGTCTCTTTTTTTTTAAGTAATTTGGATAAGATATGTATATCGGTAGAAAATCATCCTTTTGCAAGTACCTTCAACTCGAAAAAATATGAAATCATAATGGTCAGAAATAGACAAAAGAGGTTGGAAGAGAAACTGGAACAATGACATCCTTTTCTCTTTGTACTTCGAAACAAGAAATAAGATTTTAAACCTCTACCCAATTATTCCCTGCTTGTGATGAGTTTTTTTAGTAAAATTTTGGAAGATTTAATAAAAATTTGGATCTTTTAACCTCAATATGGAAGAAGATAGTAGAACATTTGTAACCGGATTGTGAATTAATTAAATTAAAACCTTATTATATTAATGTTAGTGAATAGTCTATGCATTTTTTTCAAAGAGGTTGACTATTATTGTTCAACATAGAGATTAGAGACAATATTCAAACATTGGATTATTTCTGAAATGGCGACACCATAACAATAATGATCACAGTAAACCCTGGTCCATCGTTGGAGTAATTTTAAGTCAGTATATATTGTGGCAAAAAGAAGTCTAGATTCTAGAACAGATAATAAAAATGGTCAAACCACCAGGGGTTGAGCTTAGAGATGAATTAGAGAAAGGTTGTTGTAAAACTCATTATCGTTATGATTAGTCTATCTGCCTAAAGATTCCTCTGGTTTTTCGTTTCCCATTGTTTGGATTGGTTACAACTGACTCAATGAGGGTGTATTCTTGGTTTCCTTGTAATCAATTGAAACATCATCTATTCATCTGTAGAAATTACTAACAAAAGTTGGTGAACCAACTTTGGTCACATGAATACATCACATACATAAATGAAGATGGCCGGTGCAGATTAACTGGCATATATTTCCCAAAGAAAATTCAGGTTCATTTTACCAAAACTTTTAACTCAATTCAACCAATAAAATTCCAAAAACATGTCCTATTCCTACTTAGAAAATAAGCATATGCCCCATATTTCATTCAAAACTCATACACACCACATGTTGCATTCGTTACACCCAAATTCCACTAAGCAAACACAACACCATATTGCACTCGAACATTGTCCGTTTGTTAAGAAGTAGTCAAAAAGGAAGTTATGGGAAAGGGTCTATGTAGTGTCTTCAAGTCAAACGGTTATGAACGTGACATCAGACAGATATGGGACTAAAGAGATATCTTTTAATTAGAATTGTATCGGTGAGGGACCACTGATCTGTCCTAGTATCACGTGTATGTGATCAATAGTACACACACTTACCTTTGGCATTTAATGTTAATGTTAATGAAATGTTCAAAATAATATATATAAACTTTCAGCACTCCAGTTATAATGTACTTGAGCCATATGTTTTATTGCTATTATTATAGTAACTACTAAACTATATCAAATCATTTTTAAAAATATATACACAAGAAGCTATATATATATATATATATATATATATATATATATATATATATATATATATATATATATTTGGATTTTTAATATTAACAAATACTATAAGCAGGAAATAATTTTCCTTCTACTTTTAAGCTTTAGTACACATACACCTTCGATTTTGTTGCATGTAATTTTCCTTATTAAGGTGCATATATGTTTGTTTATATATAAATGTTTATAGCCCAAGTACCTGTACCACCAGACAGATCCGAAAGGAACCAGAGTCCATTTCGAGATATAAACATAAGCCCCCCCTCCCCCCCAAATGTACGTCTAAATGAGATGCATATTTTATAATCTGTTTGTAGATTCTATGTAACAACCTCATGCATGGAAGGAGTAGTTCATGGGTTTGGGGCAGGTTCCCCTACCCGAAGAACAACAGATTCTTCTTCCTACCTGACCCCACAAGATTCGTTATGGAAACACGGTCGTGGGGGACCACAAAAACTAATCAACCAAGATCAGACGGTCATGAAACTCCCTCACCAAATCACCAATGCCAAATTTAATGCCCATGATGAACATTTTTTTTATGAGTAATGACATTGACTCGCATAAAATATTACATTATTTTAGTTAACAAGAAAATGCATATATATTTTTTTCCATCTTTCTTTCTTTAATCATTTAAAAGTCAATTGTAGCGAATATTAGTATTAATAATTTTGATGTGTAATAATTAAATATCGTTACTATATATACCCACACATTTAAAAATTTAGGATAAACACGTTAAGTTAAAGTAATCAATGCAATGTACCTGTCTCACGAAACCTTCAAGAGTGGAGAGCTTGTTCATGGCTACAGCCATCTGTCCCATATAGTTAGCCATATTGGGAGGATAACTAAGAGAATCTGATGTTATAGTGTCTGAGAGAGATTGATTAAGAGCCTCGAGCCCTTGGGAGAGAGCCTCTTCTGCTTCTTGTGTAGATTGTTGCAATCCACATATGCCCAATATTTGTTGCTCCGTGAGAGGCTCAATTTGACGCACAATAATCTAAAACACATTAATTAAATTCAATATCAATAAAATTAAACATATAATATTGCAACTTGTCATTAAAGAGAGTAGATTATTAAAAAAAAAATTGTTTCTTCTTATATGCAAATAGCTATACTATTATCCTCCGTGTATGAAGAATATAATAAAATGACACAATTTTATGGTTGTGAGAAGTTGCTTAGTTATCAATTGATTAACTACAGAACAAAGAAAGAGATGGATAAGGAAACGAGAACTTTGTTCCCATTTCCCATCAACAACAACCATGTTGAGAAGAAGAAAAATGAGAGATAAAGACCCGTGCCACCACTTTCCCTTTACTAGCTTACTAGTATTTCTTAATCGACCTCCAGTTAATTATAACCATGATCATTGGAGTTAAAGGTATAATAGCTTTATGGAAATGAAGCATAACTCTACCCATTATTCATTGATGACGTTGAATTCATACCCCTCGTTTTTTTTGTTGACCCTACCGACAAAACGTAGTTCATGCATTTATAACATCAACTTCTTGTAATAAATACTGTATATAACGCACCCCAATTCCCTCCTCCCTCTTCGCATACAAGTTATCAAAAAATCACCCCCCACACTCCAAATTTTAATTATATTATATATATAAATATTGAAAATAATAGGCCTTTTTACTAAAAGAAAAATCACGAGAAACCAATTTTTTTAATTATCAGCATCAGATAAACTTGATCACTTGATATTTCCCATATAGAACATCAAGTTTATATATCTAAGTGGGTTTTATCTTCAAGTTGTCACATATATAATATAATTTTGAGTCATGAGTCATGAGTAGGATATATGTTTATAGCATTTGTGAACAAGATTTGGTTACAATAATTTTGTGTGCCAGTACCTTGATGAGTTCAGATGGCCTGAAACCACCGATCCACATGAAGCAACGTTCAGCTGGGGTCTTCCACGTGCCAGAAACAAGATGGAACACATCTGTTTTGGCCACTAAGCTCTTGAGGTTCATCACTTGATCATAATGCGCCAAACAATTGTCCACAAACAGTCTAAGCTCGTTTTCAGGAAGGTGCTCTTGCACTGCAGCTCTTAGCTCACACACTATGCGGTGGTGCTCCTCTTGCCATCTAGCATATTCTACGTCAAACATTGCAGCCTCTGAAAATTATATGTACACATTCATAAGAAAAAATAAAAGATTTTGGAAATTAAATATAAGAGAATAAAGCATGCATAGCATATTGTTAGTGGGAAGAGAGACCCGTGCTAATAGTATTCATAGTGACAGGAAGGCCTTGCTCTCCACCCAAAAGTGCGCCTCCACCCAAGAACATGCCCTAAAAATAGAAACACACATTACTTGTAAGTTGTAAAAAGTAAAAACCACAGGGTGTTTGAAGTTAAAAACTTTAGCAGTGTCATGGCCAGTTATAGCATATTCTGATTAATTCCTTAATTACCTGAGTTCTAGCACGTTGTAGCTCTTGTTCCAGCTGATTCAGCCTAATCCTACTCGACTCTAGTTGTTGAACATATGCCTGAGAGAGAGAAAAAGGACAAACAGAATGGTACATGGCTGATTAATAATAAGGCCTTTGACAAGTCTTACCGAAAGAGTGAAAAAAACAATAGGGTTGAGTTAAAAATTATCTCTTCCTATGGAATCACTTATTAGTTACCTTTTTCCTAAGCCTGCTTTTCCTAGCTGCCTCTCTATTCTGAGCAAGTCTTCTGAGTGTCTGTGCACAACGTTTTAAAGCGCAAATGTTAGCATCGTTTGTCACCCTTTTGTTTTAAAATGAGTAACTTGCTTGAAAAAACAAAAAGGAGATGGAAGAAAGATAAAATTAATAGTTAACCTTAGGATCTGGTGTTTTAGGTCCTTCATGTTCAGAACTTGACGTTGGACCTTTGCGGTTGCTCTCTCGCTGCCATAGTATATGCATAAGTGATTAGTTAGAGAAACTTTAGATGATAATAATAATAAGAAGAATTATACTTAAGGTCAGAACCTCACCAGGCTTCAAAGATATGCTACCAAACTCTGATTCTTATTCTGGTTATTTATAACTATAAATTTAAGATATACTATGTATTTTTCTCTGATATATATTATTATTATTATGTTCGTACGTACCTTGACAGGTTTGGGTGGCTGAGGGGCAGAAGCAGTTTCGTTTCGAGGGTTGGCCAACTCCATCGACGGCTCTGATGGCCTCTTTGATCCACTTGTTTGTGGAGAAACTAGCTCTATGTTAGCCTATCATAATCGCCAAATATAAATATATAAAACCTATTAATATAGTGCTATTATTTACTACGATTAATATTGACCAAACTTATATCACTATGTGTATATGTAACACGATCGAAATGATAACAGAAAGAGAGTGTAAGAGTATAGCATATTATATACTATCTAATAAAATTGACAGTGTGAGATATCGATAATGATTACACCTTGGCCTTGGATGATGATGGCTCTACATGCATAGGCTTAGAGGGGAAAATGTTGAGAGTTGGAGGCCTCATTCCTGATGATGAGTTTTCTGCCGAGATGCACACATGCACCAAATTCATCAACATCAATTATATGTAAAAATATATCTAAGCAAGTTAATATTAATATATATAATCAGATAGGTGGGAGAAATGAAAGACAGAAATTAAAGAGGGTCTTTTTTTCAAGGGACGGAATGATCAAGAGACGACCCAAATGAGAAAATAAGAGAGATCACAAAAGGCAAGAGAGGTGTGAGTGTGTGTGTGTGTGTGAGGCAAAGAAATTGGTGTGGGAATTATCATGCAATTGTAGCCGGTTCTTCCAAACTGAAAAAAAAAAAAGAAAGAAAGGAGAAAAGTAAAGAGAGTAAAAGCAGAAGGCACCCCCATACCCTACTCGTTACCCTTTTCAGTACATGTGGTGTTTTTGTTTGAAGGAGATCATGACACCCGGTTTGTTACATGTCATGGTCTCGCACTCCCAAACCCCAAGCAATAAAAACAAGAAAACAAATAAACTAGAGAAAAATAAATAAATGTAGAGAGAGAAAATTTTCATTTTCTTTTTCTTTTTTAGAAACGGAAACGTCTACTCCATTTTTTTGCCCCTCCCTTCTGTGCAAGGATCTGGTCAAAGGAAGTACGAAGCTGCTGCATATACGAATCAGCCAGACATGCTTTTGGTGTGTGACCAAACAAAGAGAATCTCCTAAACGAACGAAAAATGATCGAGAGGGAAGAAAGGAGAGACCCTCTTTTTGAATTTGCAAGTTAGAAGCAAAAGAAATTTCCATGTGTGTGTGTGAGAGAGAGAGAGTGTTCATGAGAAAGCTCACGTCTTTGGTCTTGAACACTAGAAGGGTCTGCTTGTCCATCAAGGTAGAGGAAAAAGGCTTGATCCAATTCACCCAAGTCATAAGCTCCGGAATCCTTGCTTCTGCTGACATAAACACACACACACGCACACACGTATAATTACAAAAAGAAAAAACAGAAACCAAAAACGCAAAATATAATGTAAGACAAACAAAAACCCACAGGTAGTTTCCGGGGATAGAGGAAAATGAAGAAGAGGATTGCATCATTCCAAAAGAAATTTGATGATGGTCATGAATTTGTTGATGATGATGGTGGTGGTGGTGGTGTTGTTGCAACTGATGATGAGGAGGAGGAGGATGGCGTTGTTGAGGTGGTGGGAGTGGTTCCAATTGTGTAGTAGTTGTTGTTGGGTTGGTGGTCTTTGAAGAAGCCATGACACAAGAGAAAGAACAACCTAAAAGCTTTTGTTTTTGTTGTTTTCTTCTCTTGCTCCTTGTTCTCTCTTAAAGTAGCTATGCTCCTAGCGCCTTCTGTGTCTTCTTCCACTTGTGATATTCATTTCCTTCTTCCACGGTAAAAGATGGAGTCGGTTATAGTCATATAGCTTGTAGCGAGTAACACAAGAGAGAGAGAGAAAAAAATAATGGAATTCAATGTAAAGTTACAAACAAACAAAAGACAACACTCTTTTTCTATTACACCTCTTTCTCTCTCTCTCTCTCTCTCTCTGAAAGATGACTTTCTGCAAACCAAGATCTTTTTTCAGATAAAGCGGTCCTCTCAGAACATCCTCTTCAACCCTCTCTCTCTCTCTCTGGAAGAACCACAGAAGAGCAACAAAACCTGTCTTTGTGGTTCTGTTTGTTTTTGTGGAGAGAAAACCAATTTTGAATTGAAAGATGGAATGGAAAAAAAAAAAAAAACCAACAACCTTAAACGCTTCCGTGCGTAGCTTACTTATTCTATAGCGTGAAATGACCAAAAAGTCTTTTTCTATGTTCAACTTTTACTATTGACATTTTCATGCAAACGCTTACACGTAGATATGCCTGTGGCGGCTCTGTCTGTTTAAACATATTAGCCACACCACGAAGTTTTACACATTGTTTTATATTATTTAACCTTGTTAACTAATTATTATTTAGAGAAAAAATTTATAAACTAACGCTGTAAAATATTTTATATCCCATCACAATTAAATATGTATAATAAATTTATTAATTTTAAAAAAATATATTTTAAAATAATTCAAACATTAAATGATATTATAAAATTATTTTTTATTGTTGTCGCATAGTCATTAAATTCATTTATATATTTTTTATTAAAAATTTATACTTTTTATATATAATTTACTTTTTTTTGGAATTTATATATAATTTACTTTGTTACTTGGTCACGTTTGTTTTCAGACGTTTAGTCGGATCCTTTTTTTTTTTATCTGTATATATTCAATTTTTTAAAATAAAACAATTGTCCTCTCTCTTCTATTTTGTTTTGTTTTGTTTTGTTTGATACAAGCTCCGTTTCAAATAAAACAAGGTAATTGTGATGGAATATTTTATATAACTAATAATTATTAATTTATATATATGGAGTTTTTTATACTTTGAAATCCCTTGTCAACTTGGAGAGGTAATTAACATTCACCCTTTATGATTTCGAAGGAGATATATTAAATTATATTTCCACATGTCTTCTTAATTAATCTAGTCGTTGTAGAAATAGTAGCTAGACAGTGATATTCCTTAAGTTTGAAAATGATTTTCTCACAGGTTGAATCTTATAGATCGTTTTCAAGGTTGAAGAATTTATCTATTGAATAGTTACAATCATATGAAGCGAGCTTTCAGACGTAAGTAATTATCTCAATGGTGGATGGTTGAAAATACTTCTATATACAGCATAATCTATTTTAGAGTTGTTCTCAACAATAGACAAAATTGACTTTGGAAAAACAATAAAATTATGAAGGGAGATTACGAATTAAAAATCACTAAATACAAATTCAAGTCACAAGAAAATAGCCATTCAAATTTCTATCTCCACACCCAAATTCCAGATGGCGTCTATAGCCAACTCTATAATTCTAAAAGGCTAGGTTACAAGCAAAAATAAATAAACAAATAAATAAATACCGAAAATAAAAGTTATACATACTACATAAAAAAATGACAAAATTTATTTTATAATTGCTGGCATGTCAAGGTAAGAATTATTTATCTATGCAAAAGTCATTAACAATGCTAATTCATTAAAACAATGATTCAAGCAAAAAAAATCTTGGTAGTTAAGTATTTTTCAAAGATTAATGAAAAATAATGTATATAAAACATTTCATAAGGTTTCTATTGAAATTGAGATGTTAGTTAATTAAGGAAAAACATTGACTTTGGGAATCATTTTGCTATGTGAAGGCCATCAAGTTGCTTCCGGGAAAATCAAGCAATTATTTAATTTATAAATTCTTTTCTGAATTTTTTTAAATGATGATTATTTTTTTACCATTTATCAACATTACTAAAAAAATATACATACCCCACCAAAGTCAACACCTCTTGAAATTCTTATGCCACTAAACTCGTTTGCCCCAAACAATTTTTTTTTGTCATTACTTCAAACATTCTTAAACCTTGTTGAAAATGCTGAAGGCAAGACTCTTCAACGTGTCCCACGTATATATTGAATTTGTCTGTGTTTTGATTAGTAAGAGTCGCCAATATCAATTGCTATTTGGTAATCTGAAATTCACAAGGTAAAATTGGCTTTCGGAGGGGCACGTGCATTGACCCACAAAATTCATTGAGGTGTTCAAATTGGGGGACAGAGATTTTTAGAATAGCCACTTCATTACATGTCGTCAACACCATCTCATAGAAACAATGCACCTAAGCAACAATATATACTGGTGAACTTAAGGAACAATGTAGTTAGCTGCTAGTTTCTTAACAAGTAATTGGTGAGGAAATTATTACCACATGTGACCACAAGTTTTCAACATATACATCATACTCACCACAATTTTTTCTTCTTCTCACTTCCAATATTAAGATACGAACTGCAAATATTATATTTTTATCCAAAAGCTCTAATTTAATTAAGTTGTAACACATGTTGAATTTATGAAGAAGAAAAAAATTAAGTTCAATTTCATATAATATATCTTTAGGTTAGAAGGAGCGAAAAACTTTATACAAACAGAAAATTAATCCTATAACCCGCCGAAGAATTAAAACTTATAAAAATATATTGAGATTCCATAAAAAAATCTAAATATTCTAATTATAATAATTAAAAAATCATATTATACGTTATATATATATATATATATATACACGTCGAAATAATTTAAAACATTTCATAAGATATATTTATTACGTTCACACTATGTATTTAAGGAGACATATTAAATACCCCATTATATATTTAAGTATAAACAAGTTTTTTTGTTGCAAAATACAAATGAGTTTTGTTAGGATGTTTCGTAAGGGTGTAAATGCGTCACATACTCACAATCAACTGGCAAACCCCACCAATTCAATCCAATTATCTTTTACCAAGATAACTCATCAAGTTGGTTTGGGTTCATTTTAGTTGTTTCAATTATAATTAGATTAGGTATTAGGTTAACAAGTTTCAAATTCGATGAATCTACCCTAACCCAATATACATATAATATTAATAATAAAATAACTATTATTCTAATTCTATTACTATATTATGTGGTTATGTACAACGTAATGATATACAGTGTAATATCAATAAAATGTTAAGTATAGTGATAAAAAAATCTCTATCTAGCAACAATTGTCAATTAATATTCAATTATTTATTCATATTCATTTGGCACCGCATAGACAAGCAAAACTTAACGTTAGTAAGTAATTATGTACAAAACATTGAGAAAGTCCCTAGCAAGACTGCAAGAACATATTAGATGCCATTGAAATTAAGAAGTGGTTTCATCCTTCTTGGAAAAGATATCAAAAAATGAAGTACCTAATTATACATAAAAGAATTAGTTTTTTTAAAAAAAATTTACAAAATATATTATTATTTAATTAGTCAACTCAATTACGTAACTCAACCCATCTTTGTGTAAAAAAAAAAAAACTTAAACCAACCTAGTTAAGATTGAGTTGATTCGAATTGGATTAATTAAGAAAAAAAATACAAAAGTCAATCCAATTATTTTTTATTGGTTTGAATCTTAAATTAGATATAATTCAATTTAATCAAATCACTTATACCATATTTTGTAAGGATTACTTAAAAGAATAATAACTAAAATGATTTTACTAAAATATACAGTAGGGTAATTAAAACCTGTTTTCTTGTTTGATTCACAAACTTTTTCTATATACAATACTTTAACTCAAAGCTTACTTAAAAAAAAATAATTAATTATCTATAACTTAAATAAAATACTCGTTGATAGAAGAGTTATACATTTTTTATACATACATAAATTATTTTATCACCTTCTTAATTGTTAAAATTTTTAATTAATAATTAAAATACATTCTATTATTTACTTAATAGGTGTAACTCAGGAAACAACATAATTGAGTTTCTTAAAAATGATCTGAATTCGATTCTCATATAATATATTTTTGAAAATGAATGATGAATTTTTAAGTGTGACTAAAGTTTGGACCGAGATGGTTATCAAAAATTTGCATTTTATTATTTAACATGAGGAGGAATCAAATTACATCGATATAACTTTAAAAATTATTATATTATTCTATAATTTTCAACTGAATAATATTTTTTTAAAACTCACCGTTGTATTGAAAGTTTTTTTCACAAAGATCACTTACAAAATTTCATATTAATCCAAAATAATTTGTTATCTCATTCATATATATTAAAATTGATGTAATATAAAATTTTAAAATATACTAAAATATAAATCATTTGATTACCTTCTTGTTTTTATTTAATTTTAAAAAATTAACACAAATAATTTTAATAATATATAGATACAATTCAATAATTACATCAATAAAATCATATTACATGTATATCAAATTATAAAAATCATATAATAATTATAAAAATTACAGCAATATCCCTTCACATTTAACATACACTCCCTCGTTTTAAATAATTAAAATCCCTAATGGAAAGAAATACATACCAAAAGAATAGCTAAATTTTTCAACAAAGAAAAAGATGCAAAAAGGTGACAGGGAGCCTCGCGGACCACCCCACGTACGTTTGCTTCATTTTTCAATTCACGGGCATGGCTAGATGCCAAGCATTCAACCAACCACTCCAAACTTTTGGATTTTCTGCCAACACTCTTGCTCTTGCAGTGGAAGAGAAAAGTAACGCAATTAATTATTTGGGTGAGATTGCATTTCATGTATTTTTCTTTTTAATAATTGCATTCCATAAATATCATGCATATGAACATTTTTTTTTACAAGAACATATAAGCATATTTTATTTATCTATTTATTGTAGTCGCTATTTACGTTTAATAAAATCTTGAATATTTATTGTAAAACTATCTTTCAATAATAAATACTGGAGAATTCAAAGATCATGCATAACAACACTCTATTAGACTTTTAATTGGGATGGGAGCTTTAATTTTCTTTATATGAAGTTTGTTATTTTCTAAATTCTACTTAAAACCCCCCTCTCGAAAGTGATGGATATAACTGCTAGTTTGCTTTTATATTTTTCTTTTAGCGGGTGGTAAAATGGATTAGGTAATAGGTATGACCGTATGAGAAGAACAAGTAAAAAATAAAAATATAACTACATATACAATTAATTAATATCTATTGAAGAAGTTGGTCTTTTAAGGTGATTCGGGTAAGGACTTCACCAACTTCTCCATAGGTTAAGTTGATATTTCCAATCTGAAAGTGACACAAACGCCAAAAAAAAATTTATTTATAATTATTAGGTCAAAACACAAAAGGCAACACGATTGCTTATAACTTATAAGCTTAATGGAAATTGCTAGTAGCGTATCATTTTTAATGAAAGAGATCTAAATACTCCGATTAATCCCTTTTCCTCGATCTGTATAGGCACATGTTCCAAACTGGGGGGGGGGGACTCATTATTGGAAATATATGTATAATTTTATATTTATGTAAACTATAATCATAAAAACATGATAACCATCATGTAGTGTAGGATGCTCCCTTGTTTTTTATCTAAGGGTTTCAGGTACCCTTATACCTGTCTTATTTGCCAGACAAAAAAAAATGTTCCAAACTAAGAAAGCAATATTGAATTGTTTGAATTTATTCCGGCGAGTAAGAAAAATAATTGGCAGAAAAATTACAAACTTAAGGAGGGGGATATATAGTCAAGGGTAAATTCGTTTTGAAAACATTGATGTAATGAATTAATATTGCAATCATCCAAAGAAATTGTTGCTATATTGTATTCCTGTAATTAATTTATGAGAAAATGGAATATGCCCTTATAGTGTAATGTTTTTTAACATTAATTAGCTATCATCCAATCACAGAACTATCTTGGATAGTAAATTAGCTCATAAGACATATGTCACTAAATTATACAAGGAAAATATGTTGCTATTACATGAAAATGAGAGTAAGTTGTACGTAGAGATTATCAATCTTAAAAATGAAGTTCTGAAAAGTTCTTTCAAGTGTTTAAACCCTGAATCCTCCCTGATGTTCCCATGACATCAACCTTTAGGACTAATTTTAAACAGGACTAATTTTAAGCAACTAAAAGTGAGAAGTTTTGTTGAAAAAATTTAAAAGATCATTTATTAATGTAACAAATGTTTTCTTGCAAAAAAAAAAAACTCTTAATTGGATAGAATCAGTCCCCAAATACTGATGTTAACAAAAATATTAAAATATAAGTAAGTGTTTAAATTATTTTATAACAGATACTTACATCATGATGATATATTACATTATATGACAATTGATCACTTGATAAAATTTATTATTTATAAGTTACTCTGGGTGGTAAGTCTTCGAAACCATACGTAATGACTAAATTAATGAAATTTAAAATTTGTAAAAAGTTATTAAAACTACATATTTGCTATAACTTGTACCTAATTATTACCAATGAACTATAAGAAACATGAATTAAAAATCAGTTTTTAAACGATTATATTAAATATAAAGATTAAAAAACCAAAAAGTAAAAAAATTCTAAAAAATTACAATAAAAGTGCATCGATGATATTAAAATCATACTTTCTAAGAAAACTTGTTTATTTTATTTTCTTAACCACTGTCTTCTACAAAATTAACCTATTGAGATTATACACAACCACACAACAAAATGATGCGCGCAAGTAAACGCATTGCGTTTGGATGTTGACATAAGTGATTCTCTTGAGCATGAAAGCAAAACGGAAAGCATCTACTTATTCGAATTGCTTCTGTGGTTAATTTCCAATGGAAAAAAGATGCTATCAGTGGTTCAACTTGCCACGTAATACATAAAGAATTATTTTACGTAAATAAAAAACTTAGTCCAAACATATATATATATATATATATAGCAAGTTGAATACTTGGATTCTTCATTTAATTTATAATAAGTGTTAAATATGTAAATCTATCAGCTTCTTCATTATCTTACTCTCTTATATGATTTGGACGTGTTACCCTTAATTGTGATCATGTTCAATGCATCCAACTTTTAATGAAATATGTAGATATTTTAGCATTTTTTTTATTTGAAAATGATATCCGTCTATGCTACCTATCATCAATTAGCCTTTTAAGCTGACTTAATTTAAAAATGAAACTCTGGGCCACTATATCTAAGCACATGTCTTATCTTTTCCATTTACTTTCCTACAACATGGATATTTTATTTATTGAATTTTTTTCTCGCGTGTCTAGAAGTACATAATGTAAAAGTATTAAATATGTTAGATTGTTTAGAAAATATATCAATTTCGAGTATTTTTAATATAATAAATACTATTTTTATTCTTTTTAATCTATATTTGTATATGATAACACAAACTAGAAAATACAAGTAACATTCTTGTATTTAGATCATTTTAACTTCCTAATAAGACATTCAACATTTATCTCTCTATTATTTATAAAATATTTAACAATTAAGCGGAAAAAAATGAGACCATTGAACAAATAATAAATGATATTATCTTAAACTTTTAAAGTTTCACAGATGAAAAGAAATGGAAGCGATATTTTATACTTTTCAGTTTTTTTATATATTTAAAAAAATCATCCGTACATAGCCATATAAATAAATAAATTGTATTGTAAGACCATCTCTAAGAAGTAGGGACACTTTCTAAATGGATAAAATATAGGGGTAGAATTGTAAGTATTTTTAAGATGGTTCTCTAATCAAAATAAAAATTTTACCTCAATAACTTATGCTTAATATTGATTTTTATTGTACAAGCTATATATCAAAGTAAAACTCTAATTTTGATTAAAAAATAGTAAAAGTACTTATTATATTGCATCTAAGTTTTCTCTTTTTTTTTTAAAAAAAAACTTTAAAATTTGGATCCGACTATAATCAATACCCTATTATTTTGGGTCATATAATCAATACATATGGCTATGGATACTATAGTTAAGAATTTGATAAATAGAAAAAAAAAATTAACGTAGTAATTTTCATGATACATTGCAGCTTTGATTTTTTTTTTCCCTGGTTCTAGTTTGAGTTTGATACCCGTCGCTTTTGTAGAAGATACCAACTGCTCGTAAGATCGATTATTGGATACAATTTTTGATTAAAAAATTATTTTTAATTTCCTAATTAATATCCTTACTACGCATATCGTTTAATATTCACCTTTAATTTTTTTACAATGTTAAAGTAACATTAAAAAGTTATAGTAACATACAATAGCATATTTGTCCTGACGTTATTTCTATTTTAAAGTAAAATTCATGTAAACCTCACTAAATGAGGCAAGTGTCACTCCTTATATAGTAACTGTAACTCTTAGTCTTAATTTAACTATAGTTTCCCATGAATTTCAATAATAGCAAAAAGTCAGAGTGCGTGGAAGAGTTCACACGATGATCCCCATGAAGAGTTCCTAACATTTCTCTTACGTGAAAATGTAACAGTTGAACAATATTCATATATACTTTCAATTGGCAAGGGGTTTACACGATGAGAGCAATAGTTCCATTTTTCATAATGTAAATTGATGGAACTTTTTTCCAGATGCTTCTAAAATAATAATTTTACCTATAAGATTCAGTTAGTTAATAACTGGCTTGTTATATATATAATTAATTACAATTACAATATAATTTGATCAGTTTACAATGTCACGCAAAGGCATGGTCTGCATAGCCTTCCATGCCGGAAATAAGTGATGTTCATTTCAGTATAAAGGTCAATGATCCCCATGTAACTTAATGCCAAATTCCTAAGCCATCATTGTAATCTTAATTTCGTCCTTTTTAAAGATATAGCATAGCCATATGACAAGAATGTCTAAACCTAAATTTGTTGGCACCACGTATATACGTAGGAACTAAAACCTATAAGTACTTTAGTTGGTATTGAGAACAATAGACAAGTGAAATCAGATTAACTCCCTTCAAATTCAATTTCACCACTCTAAATCCCATGTTGAAACAAACGCAACCAAATTTTGACATGGACTCTCTAGAATAGGTTCAAAACTTGTTTCTTTAGTTACCATTCCTGGTTACTGCCTCCAATTATAGAATTATTGCATTTCATCTTAGGGTGGGGCTTAATTTTTACAAGAGTCCACGGAACTGTGTCCCAATTCCCATGCCTCTTGGAGGCCTATTGGGCTAAAAGATACTTATGGGAAAAGCAACACACCAAGGGGAAAAGACCAATTTCATTCAAAGCTCTTCTGATTACCAAGTCTCCAATTCCCATGTTTGGTATCTTTTCTTATTTACCATATATAAGAAGGAAATTTTGTTACGCTAAAGGACTTTAAATCATTAAAGCTAGGCACTTAAATGGAATGGAGAGAACCTTTAAACATGTCTTTATTTAGTGATATATCCACAATTTCTTACGAAAATTTTATCTACAAGTGGATGATGGGAAATAAAGGGGTCTGTTAATATCAGTTTTTGGAATTATTTTAGACATCAAAAACAATTTTTTTAGGGATATTTATTGTATTATCACATTTCTATGTAATGAAATGTAATAATGTCTTTTTTAAATTGCTTAAAGTTAGCCTAACAAAAAACCAACATTTAGTTAGTGTAAAACTTTTGTTTTGAGTAGGAATTTGGGAATGAGAATGGCAGAATGGAATGGGGGAAAAAACAGATCACGCCAAATTTAGAATGGTCTTTAGCTTATTTGCTAGATCCTAAATTTGAGGGAAGATGGGGCCAATATGGGCCATCCTATTTTCCATCTAAATCAAAAATGAAAAATCTAAAGTGTCCAAAGTGGGCCCTTGAGCCACCCTTCTCAGTTTCTAAATATAGTAAATCTTGATCAACTGGTTGAGGGAGCTTTTCCCAAAGCTTTCTGTTTCTTCTGTAACAACATCAAATTTGAACAGTGTTGGTCTGACCTGACCACAGGTTTACTCTTTTCATTTTCAGAGAGATTCTTTTGATATACATTACATGATGAGCTGTGTACATTAATCAAAATTCATAATTGATAAAATATTATAAAGTCAAATATAAAACTATATATAATACAAATTTTACATGATGTATAATTATTTAATTTAAATTGTCTCACTAAACCAAACCTTGTGTACACTAGCTATAGAGACAAGGATTTATTTTGTCCTTATTCCGTTGTTGCTGGCTCTTACTAGTCTAGATTGGCCATTTTACAAAAGGGTCCGGGCCCTGCCACACCCTGTCATGTTTTGTATCTCTCTTTTTCTCTTCAGCAATGATAATTCTGATTCGGCAATGCAACCTTTTTTTCTATTATATTGATAGAGATGGAAACAAATTAAAGAGAGAGAGAGAACTCTGAAAAAGAAAACAAAAGAGAGAGTTATAGAAACCTGAACAATATGCGATTTCTCACTGAGATGTAGTCAGAGGAATACAGGCTGGACAGTCAGCGTTGCCGTGTTTTGACTGATTATTCATTCATTTTTTGGAGACATGGCACTGCCAGAGTGTGCTTCAACATGAAATCCATTCATTACTATTCATTCATTAGGGTTGTATCATGAGATGTGTCTGTTACCCTCATTTACGTAAAAATTTAGATTTATAAATTCTATAGAACTTGGAGAGAAAGTGTATATCTCAGTTGGATAATCGTAATCAAATATGCACTTAATGGATATAGACATGAATCACATGATTTATGCTTATAATATTAGTCTATAATATATAGGAACTAATTATTAGGATAATATGAACATTTAGAAAATAAGCGTAGTCGCTGATCATCATTTTGCAACATTTTCTTGACGTTGACATTGAACTTGGCTTTCAAAGTTATTGGATTTTAGCTAGAGTTCAAATCTTTTCACGACAATTTTTTTAAGTTAATTACGCTGTTGATGTTGTGATTTAAATTAGGTATATTTTTTTTAATAAAATCCAATTCAATTAAATTTTTTATTTTTAAAATCAAACAAATGTATTTCACGTGGGTTTTTAATCAATTAAAACTCTTAAATTCTCATTTCTTATATAAATATTTTACAAATTGCATTGATTAATCTTTTGCTCAAAATTCATCAACTAAAACATTAAATTTTACTCAAAACGAAAGAAAATTCAAAATTTATCTTCTTCAAACCCAAATCAAACATACTACCAAACATTTAATTAGTTATCTTACAAAAGATTATTATAACTTAATCAATGATTTATTCGCCAAAAAACATAATCAGTGATTTTGAATTTATGTATGCAAAATAAAATTGTGTTAAACTCATTAGAGAGTGACTCTGTTAAGTTTAAACTCGGATAAAATAGGTTAGACCCAAAAAAAATTATAATCTCGCATATCTTTGAATTTTTAATTTATCAAAATTTACTATTTTTTTACTACTAAATAGTAGGACCGGTCAAGTTCTGAATGAATATCATAACTAAGAATGAAAACCAACTAAATAACATATCAAGTCTACCTTGTCCATTTGTAAAACAAAGATTCTAAAAAAAAAAAAAATTAGCATTCGTAATATTTTGTTCTTACAGGGGTGATTTGACAGTATTACCATTATTAAATTCCATATTTTATTACCATTTTTTTCATGGAGAGAGGAGAAAGTCACAAAAAGACTGTATTGTAGCGCTAATATTCCTTGCTTTTGGGTTTGCTTAACCCTTGTTACAAAAAGCATAATGAGTTTCAAACCCCTCTCAGTTCAAGAGTATTAAAAACCAGCGAAGCTTAAATTATTCCCAAAAAAAATTAATAAAAAAGGATAGGTCTAAATTCTGATTTTTTTTACTGAATAATACTCAATGAATCAAATTCTCAACACAAGAAATTACATAATCAAAAGAATAGCCAACAACTTCCTACACTCAGCAATAAGGTACCCCAATTCTGACAAATCATAACTTGCATAATGTAATTTATCAGCCACCATTTTACGATCTATTTCAAACTTAACTTCTTTAAAGCCCTTAGAAGCTGCAAAACGTAATGCCCTTAGAAAATTCATGCACGGTTGTCTCCACGTTGTTCTGGCAATGACCAACCTTCCTTGCTCAGCACAAACACACACACTAATTGTCCTAATTGTTAAAAAATGCTCAAGTTTCACATCGGTTGTCTCATTTTTTGGAGTGCAGTTTATATATCTGTTGAACAACTTTACTTAATACCTATTGATTTTAAGATAAAATCTAACATAGTTACGTTACTTTGCAAATGAAAGTTAGAATTCACATTGCACTTTAACCAACGAGCTTCTAGCTTCTTCCGCGCCAAGCTTTAAAAAAAATGAAGTTGGTCAAGTGATCAAGTCAAATTTGGCTTAAAAAAGATAATCCAAAACTGAATCTTTTATGATTGGTTTAATTTGGGTTTCAAATAAAATAAAACAATCAACCAAACTAATTCGAATTAATTTAATTTTTTAAGTTTAAATGACTAAATTCAAATAATCAATCTAAATTAGATGACCACTTATTTGTATTTTTTTAGTAAATACTATTTTTGAGAAAAAAAAAAGGAATGTTTATATAATTATGTAGATTTTTGTATGAAAAAATAAAAAATATTTATTTAATACTGGTTGATGTATCAACTAGGATTAATTGGTTACTCTTTCAGGAAAATGAAGAGGACGGGGTTCTCGAATTATTTGTTCATTTTCTTTCCTCTCTCTCTCTTTCTACTACCAATGAGTGGGCCTTTAGGAAAAAGCAGAAAGAAGATCAACAAAAGCCCAGGTAGCAAGGGGGTTCTAGCCCATATACGGTAACCAAGGATGTTGAGGTGTCCGGGTGTTGCTAGGTGCACAGGCTTATTGCTTGTGCACCCAACATAGACAATAAATTTCCCAAAATGCCCTTCATACGGATCACCTGATCTAGAAGTGTTTTTTTTTTAATTTTAAAAATATATTTTATGAATTAATTTAAAATTAATGACCCAAGCAAGAGTCAAACTTGTGATTTTCATATTATTAGCATGATACTCTAACTAACTGAGCTAATAGGTCAATTATGTTATAAAATAAATAATGTTAATATATATAACAGTAAAAATTTCTAATATATATTTAATGCACATGTAAATTTAAATAATAAACTTTGTAACAATTAATTTGATATAACTTATATTTGCATGCTTTTTTTAAATTTATTAATAAAATAATTTTTTTAAATGGTAAATATTTTTTATTTATAAAAAAATATATGAATTATATAATTGGAGCAACACCCAAAATCAACCCAATTATATTAAGTTGACCATAAATGGAGGATAATTGATTCTGTTTTTTTTAATCCCACCTAACTCTTATCATATAATTAAATTTATTATTAAATATAAAATACATTATTTTTTGACTCACACAGTTTATTAAATCAATCATGATTTTTTTCTTTTTTAAGTTACTATTTTTATCTTTGTCTTGATTTTGTTTATATTTTTTCATATTAATTCAATGTTTTATTTCTGTCTAAAACAAGAATATTGTATTAGAAATTAAATTATTAATTTTATTAATCAAATATCATCTCAATTTATTTTTTTAGTGTATTTATTCATTATATATTTACAAAATTTTAGATAAAAATAAATTATTAATCAATTTTATTTTTTCAAAATATTTAAACTCAAATAACCCAACTTATTTATGACCAAGTTGGTTTGAGTCAAATTATTTTAAAAAATACACAAACTCAATTAAACCCATAAAATTTTTATCAAATTAAATATCTAAGTTTAACCAAACTCAAGCCGGATCCATAAAACACTCCTCACCAAAGATCCTCAGGCCATCTATAAAGGCTATAACTATTTCAGCTTTCCGTGGGCTACCTCAAAATATTTAGAGAAATATCAATATAATTTTACACACTTCTGAAATATATTTTTATTAAAATATAAATCTTATGTGATTTTTATTAAACATAGAGCAAAGCTCACTTTATCAAGTGCATTTAGTGAGTTTTATATCAATTTTATTCCATAATACAAATATATCCATTAATATATATATATATATATATTAACGTTTTTCAAAATATCTATGAAGACATGCTAACAAATATAGTAAGAAAATGAATTAATAAATTTCGAGCTTAACCTTTCTATTATTAGTGTAGAGGTTTTTACATTGTGATTAGTCAAAAATCATGTTATGCTATAAAATAATAAATTTATCATATATGATAATTTATTATTAGATGATAGTGTAAAAATAAATTATAATACAAATATACTCAAACTAAATTCATAAAACTTGATGCATATAATTTTAAGATATTTTCAATTACTTAAAAAGGCAGGCCATTGTTTTTATTTTTTTAATAAAATATTACTATTACTTTGTTAAATAATTTAAATTTTGTTTTATTTACCATAAGTGAATTCTAGTCAGTGAACTTCGTTTTTATTTGTTGGTAAATGCTATATTTTGTATAAAAAAAACTATTTGATAGTTAAAAATCATTAATCGAATTGTAAATTAAATTATTGAATTTTAAGTATTTAGTAAAATTATTTATTGAAATAATTGGTAAATGTAAAATGAAATAAATGAATGTATTTATATAATATTTTTCTATATAATTTTTAATTTTATTTTATGGTGAAAATATATTGTGGGGTAATTATAAATTCTTTTTAAAAAAATAATTTTGTACAAATATGAATGTTTAAATTACAATGTAAAAAATAACGGTATTTGTGCTTCTTTTTTTTTTTAAATCCTGGTTGATTGTTGATATCACACTTCAACAACAGACTATTGATACCTCACTACAACGCTTCAACTGTTTTTTGAAGTGTGATGCATTGATTATTTTGCATTATCTTTTTACAAAAAGTAAAAAATATAATTAATAAAAGGAGTGTTTTTTAGTAAGAGTACCTTAAATTGCAATAGGATTGAGGTGCTAAGCATTTCTATCTAACATTTACATGTCACCTAACCTTGAGATTTGATCTAGTAATTGGCCGATTTATTTCAAAATAAAATACTATTAATTTTGAAAAAACAAAATAAAATTAGAAATTAATTTTTACACGGACAACCAATTACATGTTTACAATTTGTCACATCACATAACTTTATTTTAATTAATTAAAAATCGTAAATGCACTATCTATGTATACTTTTGACCCCTCTGGACTCAATGTGTTGCTTTGGGAGGGTATATAATGAAAGCAAAAGGAAGCTTTGTGAATCGAAATAGGTGCAAGTAAAACAAAACGTGGTGTGTTCACAATTTTTAATCAATTAAAATAATATTACGTGATGTGACAAATTGTAGAGATATGATTGGTTGTCTGTGTAAGGACATTAATCTCTTAGAGAGATTGTGAAAGTTTTATTTATCAATTGTGGCGGCTAAGTTGTTTTTCAAAAAATACAACATTTTCTTACTGTTTCCTGATTTTTCTTGTACTGTCCAACTATTAGAGGAATCATAAACAACGAATTATCAACGCTAAAAGAGTAGATTGGTAAATTTTTTGTTGGAACGAAAAAAATATTTAATTTCTAAACATATTTAGATATATAAGTTAAAACAAAAGAGATACAAAATATTATAGTATAAAATCAAGAAAATATAACGGGAGATGTTATCATTATTAAGAATAAATATTTTATTTCGTGATATATGAACAAATTAAAAAATAAATCTTTCCGTGTTACTCCTAAAAGAATAATTTATATATATAGGAAATAATAACTATATATATATATACAATAAGTAAAAGTATATTTTTTTTAAAAAAATGTGTAAACAACTAAGTAAAATAAATTCAATAATCAGATTTTCAATCCTATTTACATTCATTAAAAAATAATCTTTTTTATGCTCAAAAGCTAACTTGTTATTCAATTATCGACAGCATTTTTTGTAATTTGTACCCAAAAAAATCAACGCAAACATTTGGCCAAAAAATAATAGTATTATAAAAAAAAGACAGGTGCTAACCAGTTATTTGCATGCGTAAAATTACGTTATTTGCAGCGAAACCCTCAATAAATTAACCAATTATTGGGGAAGCATTCCTCTCTGTCCCACTGATCGAATTATTGTCCTCTGAAGCATAATAAATACAGCCGGAAATAAATTAGGTAGCATCATATCATATCGCATAGTAAAATGGACAATGCATATATTATATGCAGCTTCTTTATTTTATTGTCACGGTCTAGAGACACATCGATACTCACATGTATTCATCCATCTAGCTTTATTACAAAATTTCTATATTGCAAAATCAACTATTTATATGCAGCTTCTTTATTTTCATGTCAGGAACACACATGTATTCATCTATCTATATTTATACAGAATAGCAATATTATTGTCAGAAAACTGCAGAGGTCCAAGTCATACACAATAGAAAATGAAGAGAAAACCGCAGAACAAGTAAGGTATCTATCAATAAACAAATGAAACTAGTAGTAGCACGGGTTGTGCACCAGAAAATAAAAGGTACGTATATTCTCATACGTACCTTTTATGAATCAGCAACTTCAGAAAACTTAGTTAAGGGGAGGGAGAAAAGGCGAAGGGGAACAGAAATCAGTAATCACTTAAGCTCAAAATCAATAGCCATTTGAGGGGGTAAAGTTCAAACTCCCATTGAGAAACTTTACTACATCTAATTAAACATGAAATCGATTAAACATAAGTTAATTTCAACTCAGCCTACAAAATTACAAATTTAACCATGAAGTTCAAAACAGAAAATCCTATGACATAATGAAATGCAAATCCACAAAATCTGGTGCTGAACAATGAAAGCAAAGCAAGCTGCTCCCTCAGTAGTTTGTGCACTATCCATGACTCAGAGCATGCAATCAGTTCTTGCAGGCAGCCTCCGGAAGAAATTCAGAGGCACTGAAGGAAGCTTGTGGCGGAACCTCGGGTGTCTCAACACATAAATTCCAGTGAAAAGGGCCACAATTTGGAATGGGGTGACATACAGTACAATTGCAGCAACCAGACAGAAAATCACAAAGAGGGCAGTGGCTCTTGGATCTCTCCAGCTGAGCAAAGACTGCAGCCTCTCCCCTTGAGTGGCCAAATCACCAACCACAGTCTGTATCCTCCCAGCAATGCTTCTAAGTCGGTCATATCGCATCCTCACAATGTCCGAAGCCCTGGTGGTTGGGAATGTGTCGAACTCTTCATCTAGTTCATCAGGGTGCGCAGAATCCGCATGAGAGAGGCGAGTGTCCATGTGAGGGGGGTGCCTTGGTCTCCATCTGTAGTACCAAACTCCAATCAAAAAGAGGTAAAGGAAGATTGTGGGTAAGATAAGCTCAGGGTACATGACCAATATTATGAACAGGATATGGATCAGCACCGTCGTGATTGGATTTTTCCAGTTGCAAATCTGGTCAAACCATTTTCCTACAGCAATTAATCCACCCAAAACCCCCATAATCCTGAAAAAGTTGGCCTTGCTTCTTCTCATACTCCACATGTGGGAACCCACATCCAGCATATATTCCACTATCTCCTTTCTCAAGGGTGGCTCAGCACGACTCAGTCTCATCGAAACAATCTGAGTAGCTTGATGCCTCAAATTGTCAAGCTGGCTAACAGTTAGTGGGTGAATATAATGCATCTTAGGCAACAAAGGTAGTGAATACATGTGCATCATATTAAGCAAAGAAGAACATGTAAACCTTACAGCCAAGTGGATTTCACCCATTTTCTTCACCCCATTTGGATTAAGAACTAGAAGTGGATAGGAATGTGTATAAACACGATCAGTCTCAAGGGTGGAAAGACGAATTCTTACCTTCCCAATTTTGGAATCTTTTGAGCCTCCAGGCTTATCACCACCATGCAAATGACAGTTATCAAATACACCAATTGTAATGACAGTGCAAGGATCAAAAACCTCCCAAGTATACTGCTCATTCCACCGGGGTGCAAAGCTGTCAATGATTGTCCTTGTCCGCACCCACTTCTGCCCATATTTCGCTACACAATAAGCATCAGTTGTCCCCTTACCATCTTTTGTTTTCATCGGCATCAAACCATGAGCACTCAATATACCCAGTTCAAGAACTCCAATACTGGACTTCCACAGCTGTTTCGCAGTTGGGCGAAGATCACTGCTGTAATGAGTTGATTCGTCTAAAACATGATAACCGCCTTCCAGACAGATCCTCATATGAATCTTGCTTGAGAACTTGATTTCCTTCTTCTTTTCCCCTTCCATAATAACAATGTGCTTTTCAATATTATACCACTTAGTATTAACAGGCTTTTGATCCAGTCTCCGATCCACCATCTGCAAAGGAATTGCACACCTCCCCAGCGACTCCTCTTTGTTAGGTGCAACTCTGTCTTCCACACTCAGAATCAGAGGCTCCTCAAATGGTTCAGCAGCCACAAACATCAAATCCTCGTTCCACATTGGATTGATGGTCCTGCTCTGAGAGATTCTAGTCCTCAAGGTCTGATTTCCCAGAGTAGCCTTCACAAAAACTTCAGGGTATCTACCCTTATCACTTGGCTGCAAGTCTTGTGCCTCTATTATATTAACCCTCAAATACCAAAGCTTAGGAGATAGATATACCTTTGATCTAATGTTTGCAAGAGCATCAGTCCCGCTAACTGTTGCAGCATCTGAGTGCCACGCTTCGGGAAACGCCTCATCAGCTTGTGTACCCATCCAAACAGCCAGCATTAGCTCCCCCTTCGCTTTGTCACCCTTTCTGTCTTCCAGCCTATACCACTGCGGTGCCAAAGGACTGTCCGGTGGAACACGCTTCGGGATCTCATTGAGGTCAAACAAGACACGACCAATGAAGTCATCCTTCACGACATCCTTGTCCTTCACAGTGACTTCCAGTATGGAGGCCTGAATGCGGTCTTTGGAGAAAGCAAAAACCTGATTCCATTCAGGATTAGACTTCTTCTCGAAGTGCCGAGTAGTGCCTTTGTAGTTCCCCAGCTTGACTTCAGTATAAGGGTCACAACTGCCAGTGACATCCTTTGCTGGCAAGTCCTTAGCCTTCACAACCCTCACATAGAGATACTGCATTTGCTCAACTAGGTCATAAGTGCTAGTGAGCTTGTCCCCAGAGACCTTTCCCCCTCCAAGGTGGGGTTTGGTCTCCTTTAACAGAAAATCTTCTGGTGGAGGCCTCTGCATCTTCTCGCTTCAAAGAATCAGAAGACCCCTTTTTTTTTTTTTCCAAATAATGGAAGCTATTGTACAACTATTTTCAAATGGTCAATGTTCCACCGCAGGAACAGTTGTGCTTTAAAAGAAATAAAAAAGCACAACGGTTCCGAGGAGCCTAAAAAACAGAAAAAACACTGTCAAATAGCCGTTACAGGCTAACAAATCGAGCCACCTAAATATTCGGGAAAACATTAAAACACAAAAAATCATAGAAGACAAGGAAAATCAAAGATAATAATTAAATGCATAAATAAACAGAGATGCAAGCATAGATCTATGGTCACACCAAGAGTGTGCAAGCTTAAATGTCTAGATCCGATTGTGTTCGGTAAAAGCACAAAATCACAAGACGAAAACACAAAGTATTTTTTATTTTTTAATGAATAAAAAAGTACAGAAAATCAATCTGAACCTAGAATGTTCCAGGGTAGCTGCCGACAGAATGTAGCATGAGATGAAGGAGGTACCACTTCAAAATTTCACACTTTCTGCATTATAAGACCCTTTATTAAACTAGTGTTCACTTATTTTCAGGAAACAAACATCGCCCTCGGTTTACTTTTGCTTCGCTTGTTTCAGCACACTTTCTTTCATACCACCTAACCCACCCACAGAAATTGTAACAAAAGAAAAAAAAAACAGAAAAACATCTACACACTGATGATAAGCAGGTTCATGTTCTTCTCATTTCAACAGATTTTCCCAGATTTTTCTTCACCAAAAAAAAAAACATTTTTTTTACCAAATGGGTGCTGGAAAAAAAATAAGCAAATAGAATTAAAAAAAAATAGAGAATTTTCAGTACCACCCAAATAATGAAGGAGAAGAAGAGAGAGAGAAATAAAGGAGAGGCTTTTAGGTTAAAGAAGTATAATGCCGAGATGTTGTTACCTTGGAGAGAAAAGGGTTTCTTCTGAAATGAAATGGGGATGGTTTGTTTCTGGATTTGAAGAAAAAGATAAGGGTGAGAGTGAAGAAGAGAGAAAAAGGGGAAGGAGAAGAGAGGAGGGTGCTTTTTGTGTTTTGGTATTTCTTTTTCCCTTTCTTTGTTGGTGTTGGTGGTGTGGGGATAGGATCTAATGAATCTATGCAAAATATACAGAGAAGGTGCTCCCTTTGCTTTTTGCACAGTGCTGGCTGAGCCTCTTTTGCTGTACAGGGAGTTGGAGTGGCGGTGGACCCGCCTCACGCGTGTGAAGGACTTCGGTCGGTACTCACACGTGTGATACTAATAAGATTTCTATATTTAATACTACTATTAACACTTAATTTATATATTTTATTACACAATTATCATTATTAAAAAAATTTTATTGCATATGTTACTATCATATTTTTTAATTTCTCCCTTTTTACTGATTCATTGAATGTGTAGCAACGTTGTACAACAGACATTTAAAATTTTATTTTTTGCATTCTCATTTTATGCATTCTCATTTTGTACTGATCTATTAAATGTATAACAACATGCTAACATGACGTGATAAGGAAGTAAAAAAAGTATTTTATTACTTAACTGTCATCATTTACATATTTTATTATATTTTTTAAAACTTTTGTGTATTTAACCATATGTTAGATGAGGATGAGTAAACATACAAAGTGGACGCTTACATGAGTTACAATCAAATGTCAAATAGAACTTACTTGGAATTTGTAAAAAAACAAAAAAAAAAAAAAACAGAACTTACTTGGCAATAAATTCTTCTTGTATCATTTCTTGCTCATAAATAAGTTTCTCTTTTTATTTTGAAAAAAGAAGGAAACACTGACTTGGCCTAGTTTAGGCTATCTGCATTGTTGGATTCTCGAAGTGAAAAGTGGATGGGGAAGGATGATAAGGATGGAATTTCAGCCTCACACTTTTGGACTACTACTATTATTTATTGACGATGCTGGCAATTGTAGTAAGCTATGCACTTTTATATTGACTGAATGAATAAAGCAAACATCAAACATGGCTCCCTGTGTGACCCACTAATGATACTTCTTTTGAACTAACTACTTCGATTGAACGAATTGAGTAGGGAGGTTTGTTCACCATTTATTTGTGCATCATCTCCGAATTGGTTACGGATTTTATTATTGTTTAAAAACTGGCGAAGAAATCAAAATTGTCATATGCATTTATTTAAAGATTTCATGTTTACACCTAGTATTTTAACTTTTTTAAGGAATTATTAGTATTTTAACTTATGCAAATACACCTCTGTCAAACAAACAAAAAAACAAATACACTTATTGTATTTATTCTTTTTTTTTTACAGACATTGTATATATTATATTATCATGAATGATTTCTTTTTTAAAAAGGGCAAATGCATATATTAAAAATAAAGCATGATTGGGCCACAAGGTGTGGCCAAGCCAAGCTATAACAGTACATGAGATCTTCTCATTACCATGAGATTACATTAAAAACACCACTCAAATATGAGTTTTCCCTTGTAAAAAAAAAAACTTATGCAAATACATGAAATAAATTCGTTTTTATACAATTATTTAATTATACAAATTAAAATCCCTTAATCAAAATAAATAAAAAAAGTAATATAAAAACATTGAATTTGATCTAAATTTGAAAATAATAGTATTAGTATAGCAATATTTTAAAGACAATGGAATTCATTAAAGCTTAAAATGAAATAAAATTTAACTTAAATTTGAAAATAATAACATACTTATAACAACAAAAATTAATCAATTTTATATAATATTATTTGTTATAAGATCATTAGGCAAATTGAACCTGTTTCATCATCCTTGTTCATTGCTAACCATTTTTGTGGTTTTCTTAAATGATATTATTAAAAACTTTGTTGATTTGTATTTAATGATCCTTATATTGCAATCAAAGTTGTAGGATTGAATTTGATGACTACAAAAGTATAGGAGATATTTATGATAGTCATGGTTAGAGTGGACAACTTCGATAGTGATGTATAGTGAATCATTTTTTTCTAGCCATCATATTAATCTTTTGATATGACATTGTCCACACCAAAATCCTAACCTCTAGCAACAAGTTTTCGCCTAGTCATCGTTTGATGCCGTCGGAGGCAATCCCCACCGGCAACAACGTTCTCTCTCCCTCTCTCTTCTTTCCTTTCCTTTGGTCACCCCTCCACCACCGATTGTAAACATCGACGACTGTCACATCTCTTCCCTTAGCAACCACAATGCCTACTCCAAATCCAAATGTTGTTTGCACCAATCCACACAATACCCCATCACCCTAACCTTGAGGGGTGGACACCATTGCTCTCCCACGTCTAGACCAATCTCTTGTGTGCACACAACAATACAACAAAAGGCAAAGAATGGTAAGACGATGATGAAAAAATGAAAATGATCAATATGCTTAATTGGCCTATGAAACAAATTAGCAAAAACTTTGTTTGAGCACTAACATATTCACAATCAAGTCGATTGAAAAATTGAAGGTTAGGGAATTAAGAAGTAAGGAGTTTAAAATTAAAATCACCATAAAAGATCGAGAAACTAGAATTGGAGGTTGAAGAGGAGGAAGCATGAAAAGATGAAGGTATGAGGTCTTGTTGTGATTGGAAATTTTGGGCAAGTAAGCACAACTCACATGAATGAAGGGAGTTGTCACCATAGTTCTATTACAAGGTGCATCAGTCGTCGGCATGATTTGCGTTAGTGGCGATTGAATAGATAATTGTCGACAGGGGTTGGGGATTTGATGTGAACTATCTTATATTAAGAAATTAATTTGACGGTTAGAAAAAAAAAATTCACTATGAATCAGTATAAAAGTAATCCACCCTAATAAATGGCCTCTATTTCAATGACATGCGTCAATGCTACAATCTAGTATGAGCCTTTGAGGGTTTGGAATAATTTATTTATGATATATTTGCTTAAATATTAATATTTTTAGTTTATTATATTTGAGGTACTTATAATTTTGGTTTTTTAATTAATAATTTGTTATTTTTTCTCTCAAAATTGCAGAATGTTATTTGTAGTTCTCAAAGTGAAATCGAGAGATAAAAATTAATAAATTTTTAGTTCTCCGAAATAAAATTAAAATTTCACTTTAGTAACCTATATTAATGTTTAATATATATAAATTTTTACTATATTGATCTTAAAAAAATCTTCACTATATGAATTATTGAGGTTGAATGAATGAGTATTTGGAAGAACTTCTAACAAACTTATTTGAGATGATAAAAATTATATATATATATATATATAATATGTTAGTAAACTTTTTAATTTATTTTAGCTGTTTAATGTTCCTATAATATGTTAGGTTGTGATCTCTATTTCCAGTCTCTTTGTAACGGTAGAATTAAGATGAAAGAATATAAGATGACACCCCAAAAATCAAAATAGTCTTTTTCAGTCAATAATCATGCACTCACGTTTTTTTTTTGTTTGAGTATGAAATAAGCAACGATTTTCAACTATTTGGAGTGTGTATTTCTGTGTTTCCTGCTCTTCACACCACATAATGCATATTAATTAATTATACGAGGAGGTTGAGGCTAGTTTTTATTCTGCCATTTTTTGAAGTACACATTATTTTTTCTTGACTCATGCTCTTCAATTTCCTTCTCTTTTGTTAATAATCCTCCGTCCTTTTATTTTGCTTTTCGTAAAATAACTGAAGCCCTATTGAGTTAAAGTAAAAAGCTGATACGGTGCAGTACTATTGAGCATTCTGCTGGAGAAAAGTGAAGAGATTGAATATGCAACCAACACAAGCTCATGCAATTATTTTCCATTGTTGGATTAACATTCAGCATAAAGTGTTTTTTTTTTAATCTCAGATTCATACTAATGCAGTGAAAATGATTGAGATCACTAATTCAGTGATTGACTGTTGGTTGTGTTTTCAGATTGCACACTTCAAGATGTGTCCATGTTCTTAATCTTACATGTGATCATGGAATGGATTGTTTCCAAATTGTACTCCGTGACTATTCTATGTACCTATTTATTTTTCAGGTGTATTATTAGCATTTCTTTGGGTGGATTTGTCACTTCCAGTAGCTATCATTTCTTTTTCTTTTCTTCAATCATTGGTTACTGCCCCCCAAAGGCTTGTGTTTATTGTAATTTCAGAATCTATGTATTTGAATCCAATTCCATTTTCATCTCCAAACCTTACTTAAAGTAAGGTCCAATTTGTTTGTGATGAGGAAGGAGATTCTTACCAGTGTATTTCTATATCATTAATTGAGATCACACTATCGTGAATATTGTTCATCTTTTTTCCATGCCTTCAAGGCAGAACAAGTTGCCAATATGAAAAGGTGCAACAAATTTTAATGGTTTCATTTTATTTAATTTGAAACCAGAAAAAAAAATACTCAATCAAGAAAGAAAAAAAAGAAATCAAAGAGAGGACCATTGTTGATAGAAATGGTCAATTGTGCTATGAAAACAACTTCTTTCCTAAATTAGCCATTGAAAACTCCTAGCATAACGGTTGGATCACTCATCAAAGTGGAATAATCAAACACCATATGAAAAGCTAGATTTACAATTTACATCACCGAATGATCCACTCCAAGCAGCAAAAGCAAAGCAGACAAAATTAAGGTCATTTCACCCTATATTTAGTAGAGGAGAAAGAAAAAGAAGGAAAAATAATTTCAAAATCTAAATCGGAGGGAAAGTGAAAAGAAATAAAAGTTGATTTTTTTTCTAGAAGTGAACTATTTTTTTCTCTAAAATATATTTTGGTTCTGATAAAGCAATGTTTGAAATTCATTTTTATAAAATTTTTAGTTTATTTTTCATCTGGTGTTATTTTTTTTGCTCGAATATAAGTTTCGATAAATCTAAATCTAGATATAATTTTTTATATAAATTATGTATATAATTAATATAAAATTTGTATATAACCGATATAAAAGAGTAATACATATAAGTCTGAAGGTTAAAACCTTACTTCAAGTAAAAATTGATATATATTTTAATTTTGTGATTGATATATATTTTAATTTTGTGAAGAAAAAAAATGAATTGAAAAATTTACAAAAATGATAACATTTTTATACTTATGAAGATGAAAAAAAAATATTTTAGTTTTTTTTTCACTTTCTCTCTAACTAGATAAAATAAAAGATATCATTATTTATGTTTTTTCCCCTTCAACTTTCATTCATTTCAAATAGACCATTAGTTTCTCTGTTTATGGGAAAATAGGTTTGTGATTACCCAGTGGACCCAAAGTCAGTAGGGGTATTTTTTAAAAATAAAAATTATTATTACCACACAATTTTAAGTTATACAGTGACAATCATGATTATAGTTTTGTTGTGATTCTTGACATCGCAGAAAATAGAAAAAAAACGTGGTTGACACAATTGTAATTGTTTTTCTGATGCTGTGGCGATAAGTCAAAATGCATTTAGTGTTGTAACTGCAATGGCATATGCAGACCACAATTCAAAGCATAGTTATCATACATATAAAAATAAAACATGATATGAAATGAAATGTAGAATTGAATAAAACATAAAAGTACCTAAAAAGCTGAAAATAGAACAAAACATAAGAAACAAAACTAGCCCATAGAAACATTGAAAAATTGGAAACAATGAGTTCAAATTATCAAAATAGAGACAGAAAAAAATAATAATACTAAATATATACTTATATTTTTCTTAAAGTCAGTGAATGCATCCGCACCCCTCATCCTATGTAGGTCCACCTATGTGTTTACCTATTCAACCAAGCAGAAAAAATAGGAATGAAAAGAAATATAGCATATGTTATAATAATAATAATAATAATAATAATAATAATAATAATAATAATAATAATAATTACTTATTTAGTCTTTAGATTATTTAAAATTTTTCAAGGTTTCTAAACTGAAAAAAGTAAGTCCCTGGGATTAGTTCATGACAACTTAAAATTGCTATAAAATGATAAGTTATGGTAGCTCTAAAAATCTCAGGATTCAATTAAAAAAAATTACATAATATTTAATTATTATTATTATTTTAGTTTATGAATCTATAGAAATTTTTTAAGTAGATTCAGGTACCAACAAAGTAATTTAACCTTGTACATATAAGATTAAATTCCACTTTTGGTACTTTTTTTTTTCAATTTGATCACCCATCTTTTAAATTTTACATTGGTCTTTTATGTTTTGAAAATGGTTCAAATAAATTTTAACTAATTTAATAATAAAAATATGTTAAAATAAGACTCATCTTAAATAATGTAGTATTTGGTTCTGAGGGCTTAAACACCAATGAAAATGAAATGATATGAAAAATGGGTGAAAGTTGATGGGCTTGGATGTTTGTTATGTATGAAATGAAGTTTTGAAAAAAATGTGATACCTCCATGCTTTTACTTTCATCTCAAAAAGAGAGTGAAAGGATAAGCTCCACTACAATACAATACATAATTTTCTTTGTTGCCACAATTGTTCCTCTTGATCCTCGCTACTTGCTAGCACCCACGTGTGGTGCCTTGTAATAGATTTGTTGTGTGGTAATCAATTATGCTGTAACCATAATCGCTTATACGGTTAGTTAGGAAATATGTTTTTTTAAAGAATAAAATAGACATTAGTTGAATCTCTATTTTTTTTACACTTTATTTTAAATATTTTATCTATTTTAAATTTCTTTCATCACAATAAAATCACCTAACTTTCTATTCTCTTTTTATTTTATTTCATTCATTTTCATTCTTCACGCTTTTAATTTTTTTTACCCCTTTATATCAAAACATAGGCTAAATTAGTGCATCAACTGAGAATCTGATTATGAGAATTGTTGCTATAGTATAAACGGATTTGACTACTTATCTGTTATTTTTTTATATTGTTACTATACTGTCCCATTAAAATAATATAATTTTATAATATTTAAAATTAAATATAACTATTAAATATTATCACATGAAAAGAGATACAGATAAGTCAAATTCAATATAAACTAAAATGGAGCCGTGCTTATTCACGATTTTTTTTTATAAAAAATCAGAAAGTAAAAGACAAATAGAGAAAAAAAAGTAAATATAAAAAAAATATTTTTATGTCCCATCAAGACGTGAGACAGATATTATATATATATATATATATATATATATATATATATATATATATATATATATATATATATTGTATGAATACTATTGATAGATGATGCCTTCAAAGTACAAATACGTTAATCTGATATCTGATCTCAGAGTTAAAAGGGGAAAGCATAAACCAAATGGTAACTGTTCCGAAACCAATAAGAATACGCCACGTACCCACACACCGATGCGGTGAACCCCACCAGAACACACCTCGCATCTCTCTTACTTGTTACCGAATCAAAGATCTGCAACTCTTTCTCTCTCTCATTTTCGCATGATTTCTCTCTCTGCGTTGCCATGACGGAACCAACGGAGCCATGCACGTCATCCTCATTGGCGAGGGACCCAACCACCGTGATTCACCCGAGGCGCGAGCCCTTCGAGCACGGCCTCTTGCCAATCCCGCGCTTCATCTTCTCCGACCCGGCGCAAACCCTAATTCCGTTGAAGCAGAAGCTTCTCGAGTTATCCTCCAATCAGCGAGTCGACTCGGCGGCAATCTCCGAGTCACTGCAGATCTCCATTGAGCACGCCAGGCTCGTACTCGATACTCTCGCCTCGGTTCTGCACTCCGACGCCGAACCTCTCGTCGCCGCCAAGCTCGACGAAATCGATTCCGTCGGCGTCGATGTCCATGATCTGGTTTTGTTCCTCTACATTCAATCCTACAAGAGGCTCCTCCCGCGAACGCACAAGGACTCCGCCGCCGTCACCGACGTCTGGCCTTCCACCTCCGCCTTCGATGGCTACTTGTCTGCTCTCTCGCCGCTTCAGGTGAATTCTCCGTTTTCCTTCGATCCTTGTATTCTCTTTGACACAATTCGATTTGTTGTTAAACGCTATTAGGCACAGGGATGCTGCTTCGGACCAATACATTGTTTAGTTCCTATAATCTTGGATCAATTTTATTACTTTCAAATTCAAACCCTTGGATTAGTTTTTTTGAGCTGGTGTTCGTTGGTTTTTTGGTTCGTTGTGATTCTTTTTTCGATTTCTGTATTAAATTGCTGACCTGTTCGTTTTGAGGGATTCTGCTGATTTGATACAAAAGATGTTAGTTCTGATGTTGAATGCTTTCCAGCTTGTGCGCAGTAACAGTCGGCGGGGTATGCCATCGCAGGTTGATGAAGAGGCGCATCAGTTGTCGTATCTGCAAAAACACCTGGCTAACATTGTGTCTCTTCTAGCACAGCCTGTGGAGGGAGAAGGCGAAGAATCGCTGGTTTGTTAATTTACTGTATGCTATTGCTATCTATGGGTTGCTGCCGATTACTTGGTTTATGGCTGCAATTCGGTAGACTCACATAGTTACACACGTGTGTGCGTGATGTGTTTGGGATCCATTCTTGTAATTTGTATACTGTTTTGGTGATGTCCCATGGAAAGTAGTTTTGCATCATTTGTTGTATGCTTTTTGTGACCAACTGTTGCTTAGCTCCTGTAAAATGATGTTGTTTATTTATTACTTAATCATATTACTTTATTGTTTGCTCATTGCTATCAATTTTGTCTAATGTCCAAACTTGATACACTGTGCATACACTGAAGACACCAGTTGTTAAGAATTTGGTAGCAGATAGGTATCATCGTAGTCAAAATCGCAATTCAGCACCTAGGATTGCATGATCCTACGATTTTTTTGGCCACGGTTGATCCCGATTGGGCCATGAATCGTAATCTTGCAGGATCGGTCTGGATTGTCGTTGAAGATCATGGAAACAGTGAATTATGTATTTCAAGTGAGCGGGATGTTCACTGGGTTTGTGGGTTGGGTTCCACAGCCCAATTATAAAAACCTGTTTCGGCACTTAAATACACGAAACCTGGCCGCTTCCCCTCTCTAAATCCCAAAACTTTATCTCTCGCTTCCTGCTTTCCCTCTCTAAATCTCTGCTTCAACCTCTTGTTTTCCTCTGCTTTGAGTCTCTGAATTTCTTGCTTCTCTTCTCTTCCACATCTCCACTGTTTCTGTACCTCTCTGCCCTGCTTCTCTTCCTCTTTTCTGTTGGACTTCTGCAGTGTTGGTTCTGCACTAAAATGTCTTCAAATCCAAGCCCAGCAGCTGCTATGCCTCTGCACTGTGTTATGCTTGATACAATCATGAACCTAATATTCCAATTCCAACTTCTACTACAGTGAAGTTTACCTAAGGTGTTACTCATCTTATTTGAGCTATAACAGATTCTGGTATCGGGAATTTTTTTTAAATATTTTATTAAATAATACCACTTTGTATTAACAGAATGGTAATAAAATTAAAGGAAAAATAATAAAAAACTACAAATATATCTTATTAGGAATTTTTTTGGTAACCATGTTATTGGTATGAAGTATCCACCGAATTTGTCGATGACTAATTTCCATCGGGGAACCTGGCTAGCCAGCTTTAGTGGGGTTCTCCCCTCCCAACCACATTTTTTCCATCCACAAGACTTTAACTTGAGACCTTACTTAAGGGGACGGAGTCTAGTATCACTTGGACCAACAACTTGTTGGTATCTTATTAGGAATTTACAAAATTAATAATAAGTAAAAAATTAAATTGTTAAGGTGTATCTCTTTTAACAAGGCTTAAATGTATTGTTCTAAATATTACACGATTTTCATTTGGTCTCCCAATTTTTAAAAGGTAATTTGGTCTTTCTAAATAAATGTTTTTCCTTATTTATTATTATTATTATACATTACACACACACACACATTAGGAGTGCTAGCAACACACTCTCTAACACACTCCTCTTAACACACTCTATCATTGGTTGAAATTTATTGAAAATTACAAAATCATGAGAGAGTCATTAAATAAGAAGTGGGGTCCACATTTCTTTTGTAATTTCCAAGAAATTTCAACAAATAAGAGAGTGTATTTAAAAAAATGTGTAAGAGAGTGTGTTGTTAGCATTTCTTATATATGTGGGTGTGTTTCATGAATTTTGTAAGATCTTACGGTCCATGTTACTATCTCATGATTTACTATCCAAGTTCTTCTTCTTGATCTTAAGTAAGATCTCAGTTTGACTACCATGATAGGTACCCATCTGTGTTACCTTCCAATATGATTGCAACTTGTTAATCTGTTTTTGTGACCTATTGTTAGCATTGCAATATCCTCTTGGGGTGCAGAAAACATAATTCTATAGTTTGTCTCACTCTTATTGATTTATTGGGACATGGGGGGTTTCATGTGAGATAAGATTCTTGTGCAAGTACCTCTATGTTGGTTGAAATTCTTGCATGCAATCCATACTTGTTTTAAGACTCATATACAATTTATCATTGACCTGTTTTGTCTTAAGAGTAAGGCTGGGGTTGTGATATGCTAAGTGAGCTTTTGGTTGAACGAGATATGGATGTGTTGACTGACAATTTGCATTAGTAATGAGTGAAATTGAGTTAGTTGATTTATATACATGTCATGCACTAGAGAGAGTTAGCATGGCTGAACCATCTCTACAGACAAGCATTTTATTTTTAGGTGAGGGATAAAAACAGGCAAGCTGGTTGTTGGCCACTTCAGCATTTCTTTGTCCCCTCACTTCTGTACACTAATTAATTAATTAATTCTTCCTCTATTTGCATTTGGCTATGGTTATAACCTTTATATGTTTGGTTGTATTTAGTAATTAGTTATCATAATAATGAAAGGATATGCTAGAGCCTAGAGTTACAGTAAGATTTACTTTATTTTACCCACCGAGGCATCACATATCACATATTTTAACATACTACCGCCTTTTCATTGGGGTATGATATATATTGTTCTAGGAAGCTGTGGATTCCCAGTTTTTTTCCTTCTTGGTGAAATCGACTTTGTAACCTAAAATCATATGGTTTGTTAAAGCAAGGAAAGATTAAGGAATTTTTTAACTTTTTTAATTTGTCTTTGATTAAATGTTCCATTGCAGCAATTTATTTTCTGTTGAATCAAATTTTATGTTTTTCTTTTAGTTAGTTGTCCTAATATTGTTTTTCTTAATTGACAGGTTTTAACCATGGATAGATTTGAGCACCTTGGGTTTCTAATTCAGTTTGGTGATAAGGGATCTGAAGGAAATTCTTTTAGTCAATCTTCTCCCTTTTTTGCAAACTCAGACCCTGATATGCCTGCTGTTCCTGTTCCTGCTGCTCAAGTTCATGATTGGCTTCTACAGAATATAGCTTCTGCTTTGGATTATATTTCTGAACGAACTTCTTCTAAGGAGAATGGCCCAGCTAGTGCCTCTGATCAGGATGTTGCTATGGCTGATGCATGCACTGCCTCAGTTAACAAGGTCTCGACAAGTACTAGAAGTGCAAGTTTCATTGAAGGGATCTCCAAATCGTCATATGTGAAGCATGCATCTGACATTAAAGGTTCCTCTGTTAAGGTTTGTTTCTTACACATCTTTCCTGGAAATAACAAAATTCTTTCACTCTTTCCCCCATCTATCCTTTCCCTCCTCCTCCTCTTTACACTACTTTGAACCAGAGGCTACTCTGGTACCCAATATAGCATCGGTCAGTGTTGCCCATCATTGCTGCTTTATCTTGGACAAATCTAGTTGTTAATATGCAATTATGCATGAAAGATTTGTACCTTGTATTCTAGTTTTTGCATTGATTTTATAACAATAGAAATACTGACATGCTGTATATAAAGTGCTGTATTATTAGTTACAATTGAATTTTGACAAATGAATTTTTCAACATCCTTTCTAGTTTCAAGCTTATTTAAGCAAGACAGATTTTAGGTCAAACATGCCTACACTCGAAAGCTTTAAAGTGAGGAATATTTTATTATCAATTATCTGTTCTCCTGGATGTTATTCAAGTAAAGGCTTTAGAGCTTGAATTAAGGTGGAATGCATATATGGCCAATGTCTTCATATTGGTATTGGTTATGTTATAGGCATATTTGAAAAGATGATATAAAAATAATGACAACCGATCAGTTTTTATTACTATTGGTTTAGTTTGGTTTTTCATGATGGGTTAGTTTTTGAGCCTCCCTACTTATGGCTCAAGCTTTTTGAATAATTAGTTCCTTTTAAAAAGATGTCAGGCTAGCTATTTTAAAGTTGTTTGAGTTCTTAAGCACTAATTTTTTCTTCTTCTCTCAATCAACATTTTATGCATCTTACTTCACGTGTTTGGAAATTGAGAGGTCACTTGAGATTATGGTTGATATATTATGCTAATAAAAGTTCTGTTTGATCATTACAGGTTCTAAATTGCCATGAGTCTGCTATATACATCTTAGCACCTTTGAGATATGCAACTGTCTATGGATGTTCAGATGCAACAATAGTTATAGGAGCAGTTGGCAAGGTAATAACTATTAGCTTTGTGTCCTGCTTTTGAAAGGGGCATGATGAGTCTATGCATGTATAAGGAACAATTATCGAATTTGTTTTTGACTTTGTACAAGACTGCATTGTTGTTAAATGATGGCCATGGTGGCTCCATGGCAGCAGTGTTATCAATGGCGGAAGGCCAAAATTCCACCATATAAACATGCCATTGTGGCCTATGGTGCCGCCATAGTGGTCCTCCCTTTGTAAATTGCCTATGGTGGTTGGCAAAAAACCCCACCATGCCATGGTGTCTATAGCGCCACCATTTAACAACACTGCATGGCAATATGTAATATGTTGTGGCTGAAATTTGATAATCTGCCATACAAAGGCTATGACATGGCCTTTTGGTATGGCAGATCATGGTGCCCACGATCCTCATGGCACCCAATGCGCTGATGGCAGAAATGACAGAAAACTTTACACAGACACACATAGAAACAGGTTCAACTGAGCCAACACATTTTCATGGTATAACTACCCAATGCTAATTTTAGTTTATATAACTCTGCTGATTTTTTGTTATTTTGTGTGTTATAGTCACCACACCTCTGCCATAGGCCACAATGTCCTTTCCCGTATTTTTATGGTGGAATTTTTGCTTGCGGTCATGAACTGCTATCCACCATTAATAACTCTGCTGGAATTTGGGAAACAATATTATTTCGTCATTTTACACGGTAATGTGACATACAAGGAAAGATGATACTGGTATGATAGCTAAGCAGTGGGCTTCAAGTGAATGAAATTTCCTTAGGATTAAAGTTCTAGTAGGTACGGGGAATGGAACTAACTCTTTCTATTAGATAGTCTTACTATTAGATATGAATTCCTGAGGATTACTCAATACTATAACAAAAATATGTTTCCAGTGAAGGTAATTGTTGCTGCCATTGTATGACACAATTTGGGAATTTTTATTCCTTCCATTTATTCATGCCTGCTGACTGGTTAACAAAAAGATACTCACAAGTACAAGGAAATGGACACTGGGACTCAAAAGAATATAAAAATTTCCTCATGTAAATCTTTTTTTTGGACAATTGTGCATCCTATTATTTTTCTCGAAGGCAGCTTAACCTTCTCATGGACTCATATTTGAGTCCCATGTGAAGTGACAGAAATTCTGATCTTTGAAAATTCTTCAATTGTGTTAAAGGAGATTGAAGTTCATGTTTGAGAATGGAAAAGAAAAGGAAAATGAAGAGATGGCAAGATGCCAATCAATCAGAAAGATTGAATGTGCAAAAGTAAAGACTTTAACTTTCTCTTGGTTGGGGGATGATAGTTGATACCCAAACTTGTTTGAATGCAATAGTGTCTTGTGCAACTTTTGGTTCATCGCAATAAATTCAATTATTCAAAAGGGATATATATATAATTTGTGAACAGCTCTTCCAGGTATATGAGAAGTGTGAGAGATGATGATTATTGCTTTATCCCCACACTTATGCTTGTAACAGTATTGTTATTACTTTGTTGATTGAAAACCATTAAATATAATGATTTTTACCTAAACTAATTGTCATCCATTTAATATAACACCTTTCAACAAGGTATTTTTAGGTGCTGGTTTTATTTATTTATAATGATTCGTCCTTCTGGACTCCCTATTCTGCATTTTACTACTATCAAAGATATAAAATTATTTACTCATCATTTTAAAAATTGTTGCTTATCTTGTGTGTTTGCGTGCTGTTTACTCTGGGTAAGAATTGGTACTGGGAGGCATTTTACTGTTCTTCTGCCTACCATTAGTATTATAATAGTTTTTAATTAACAGGAATCTTTGCTTACTTTTTTCTTTGACAGGCTGTGAGAGTAGAACACTGCGAACGAGTTCATGTAATCGTAGCAGCAAAGCGTATTTGTATTGCTAATTGTCGTGAATGTGTTTTCTTTTTGGGAGTGAACCAGCAACCTCTTATTCTTGGTGATAATCATAAACTGCAGGTGAGCTTCTTCATTCTGTTGCATGATTTATGAAGTTGGTACTTTACCCATCCAGGTTGTCTCTTACATGAGAATGTAACTATGAAATTTGGGAACCATGTTAAGGCCTCATAAAACGCTTCTGCAGAAAATTATAAAATTCATAAAACGCTTCTACAGAAAATTCAAAAAGATTGATTTGCTATATATCCTATACACTTGGACATTTTAGTCGAAACCTCTATGGATAGAGACTTTAAGGACACAATATTATGAAAAATATTCAGCTCAAATATTATAAAATGTTAAAAAACAATGCATCTCAATATTTTTTTGAAAGGTGTACTTTTAACATGTTTATGAATTGTACTTTCTTGGCTAATGAGTGTTTTCCCTGGTTAATGTTATGGATTGTACTTTGTAGGTGTACTGATATATTTTTTTTCATTAAATACTAATGTTGATTATTCAATTTTAGAACAGTGTACGCATAGTATATGACTGTTATTGATAAGGTATTTGTTATCGATAAGGTGCAGTTAATATAAGCAGAGAAAGAAACTAAAAGGTTAACTACATGATTAAGCTTAAGTGATGAAATGGATAATCCCTTAAAAGTCATCCATGATTTGTATATTTGGTGCTTTGCAAAAACAATCATTTAAGTCCGTCTTCAAAATCTAGTAACAGATTACTTAACCATTCTTTTAGATCACTACAAATATAGTATTTGTTTTTTTAGAAGGAAAAAATTGGTCTGTGGCATCTTAATTTTTGTGATCACATTTTTGGTTCTAGTGATACTAACTTCTTAGTTCTTACAATGTATGTATATTTTTCTTTTTACAAATGTCACTCTTCTCAGCTGGATTCATGGTTTGAAAACTCTTTCCTCATAATGTCAACAGGTGGCTCCCTATAATACATTTTACTCCCAATTGGAAAAGCATATGAATGAAGTTGGAATTGTGCCCACAGTTAACCGATGGGATGAGCCTCTAGCATTGGGCATGGTTGATCCCCATGATTCATTATCTCATCCAGCAGGTGTCTCTGATGTTCAAGCTGAGTCTGCTACACGGGTGGACCCTGATCAGTTCACTGATTTTGTGGTATGAATGTTTCTTTAACATTGACTTGTAAGGAAAGTAAAATAGTGGATATATGTGTGCACACATGTGTATGCGCCAGTAGATGGTATCTTTAACATTCATATATGCTTTTTCTCTGTCTGTATTGTTGTCATGCAGATTCCAAACTGGTTTGGAGGAGAGTCCACTGGGGCTACAAAAGGCAACCCATTCACGTTACCAGATGCCTATATGGTATCTCAGCATAAAAATGTATGTGTGGTATTAATTGATTTGTATATTAATTAACGATTGGATTTCCAAATCTTTTGGTGATCAAATTTTCAAAAAACTTTATTTTAAGCGAAATATGTTTTAACTACAATGAAATTGTATCTTCTTCTCTGCAGCAAAAAAATTTAGGGGAGATAAGGCACCTCTTGCGAGAAGCACCTTTAGAAGATAGTCGCAAACGAGAATTGTCATCTGCACTTCATGTCTACTTCAAGGACTGGTTATATGGTAACTATCATTTGTTGTCTTTTAGGCCCAATGTATATTAACTTTTCAATAAGTAGTCGTAGGAGATGAAAATAAAATGAATAAACTAAAATGAATCAAACTTTTTTCACAAGTTAAAATCAACTTTTACATAAGAAGTTAAAATTGATCATGCTTCTAAAAAGGAGAAATTTCAATCAGAAAGGCAATTGATGAACAGTATGTTATAAAAGGAGAAGTTTGGTACAAAGCGGGTTGCTCTAATTAATTACTATTGTCAAGAGGAAGTTAAGCAGATTTTGCTAATATTTCGTTTTCTGTTGTGGCAGCTTCAGGAAACATTCGTCAGCTTTATTGTTTACAAGGCGATTGATCTTTGTCAGACAATGGAATGGCACAGTTAATGGTATAGGAACGAGGTTTCTGGTTTCCTTTTTGTACTTCCTCTTCAATTCCTCTTGCCAATTCTATTGGCGGCATAGGTAGCTGAGATCAAATGAGGTGAATTAGAGTAAAACCTATTTATGCCGTGACATCAGCGGTGCACAGAATCAAATGAAAAATACAGTTGCTAATCTGATTGTAATATTTTTTTGTTTGTGAAAATAATTACTGTAATATTTTGTTAGCCTAAATTAATGGCTTTTGTGAAAAATTCCAGCGGCCAATATCTAGCGTAGTGTACTCTATATCTCCCAACTTCGAGTTTTTCCATTTAATTAAACTTCCCGGGATTTTCTGTTGGGTTCTCTCGCATTATGAATTCACATCGTATATTACCGCGGCTGATTTATAAGTAATTGGAGAGGATGGGTTGGAGATATAGTTTTAATTTTGCCTCAATGTACAATAGCTAACATCTGAATTTCGGAACTTACACGAAGTCATTTTCTTCTGCCGGTGGATACTGCTAAGAAGGAAATATGTGAATGGTGGTTTGGATTGGGTGATAATGCTTGGCATGACAGACGTTGGTTGATGATGTCGAATTGTTCCTCGCAATAATGTTTTGTAAGGCAATACAATTACGATGCCTTAATATCCTAATAATGGCTGAATTGAATGAGAAATGTCCCCTAACCGTGTAAATACAAGACGAATATCAAAATCTGTCAAACGCAATTTGATGAATACATTTAATCCTAAATTACCTACTGAAAATTCCTGGCAGAAGCAGTTGCCAGGTCCAGTCATCAAAATGGTATGATCAAGCACAAGCCAAGCTGGATTTAGCTAGATTTACAGTAATATTTAACATAACTAATGATAAAAAAAATTGATTCCCTAAAAGTAATTTTAGTTTCCGTGTTCGTGAGAAAACTGAACAGCATTGTACTAGTAACTCTTTACTATTCAACCAAGCAGGAAAAATAGAAAAGAAAGCAATACATAATTAAGTACTACCAGAAACGTGAAAAATTCGAAATTTAGCAGCAGCAGTGCTCAGTCCCAGTGTTTGTAGTTGTACCTCAATGAAAAATTCCGTGCCACAACAGAATTGCATGAGAAATACTACCTCCGACTAGTACAAATGCATTTAAATCCGTTCTGAAAAGTTAACCAATTTGCCACTGTTCAGACTCAACCAATCAAAATACGCCACGTAGCCATACAACCATACAGTGAACTCCACCAGAAGGCACCCGCATCTCTCTCTTCTCCCTCTACTTGTTCCCGAATCAAAGATCTGCAACTCTCTCTCTCTCTCTCTCTCTCTCTCTCATGATTTTTCCCTCGGCGTTGCCATGACGGAACCAACAGAGCCATCCACGTCATCTTCATTGGCGAGGGACCCAACCACCGTGGTTCACCCAAGGCGCGAGCCCTTCGAGCACGGCCTCTTGCCAATCCCGCGCCTCATCTTCTCCGACCCGGCGCAAACCCTAATTCCGTTGAAGCAGAAGCTTCTCGAGTTATCCTCCAACCAGCGAGTCGACTTGGCGGCAATCTCCGAGTCACTGCAGATCTCCATTGAGCACGCCAGGCTCGTCCTCGATACCCTCGCCTCGATTCTGCACTCCGACTCCGAACCTCTCGTCGTCGCCAATCTCGTCGAAATCGATTCCGTCGGCGTCGACGTCCATGATTTGGTTTTGTTCCTCTACATTCAATCCTACAAGAGGCTCCTCCCGCGCACGCATAAGGACTCCGCCGCCGTCACCGACGTCTGGCCTTCCACCTCCGCCTTCGATGGCTACTTGTCCGCTCTCTCGCCGCTTCAGGTGAATTCTTCGTTTTCCTTTCATCCTAGATTTTTCCGTGATGCAATTCGATGCGTTATCATACCGGATTCGGTATTCTTTATTTTTTAGCTGGTGTTTGGTGCTTTTTTGTTCGTGATGACTCTATTTCTATTTGATTTCTGTATTAAACTGCTGGCAATTTTGTTTTGAGTGATTCTGTTGTTGATTTGATACTAAACTAGAAAGCGTTGATTCTGATATTGAATGTTTTGCAGCTCGTACGCAGCAACAGTCGGCGGTTTATGCCGTCCCAGGCTGATGAAGAGGCGCATCAGTTGTCGTATCTGCAAAAGCACTTGGCTAACATTGTGTCTCTTCTAGCAGAGCCTGTGGAGGGAGAAGGCGATGAGTCCCTGGTTTGTTAATTTACTGTATGCTACCTATGGGTTGTTGCTGATTTTGACTGCAATCCATTATTTCTTATATTCCCAATACCAGACTTTGCATATGGGATCGATTCTTGTAATTCATATGATATGATGCTTTGGTGAGGTCAAATACTAACCTGAAAGTGATTGAGTGTCATGGAAAGTAATTTTCCATTGTTTGCTGTATTCTTTTTTGTGTCCAACGGTTGCTCCTAGCTTCTGTTAAATGACATTATTTATTTGTTGCTTAATCATGTTCCCTTCTAGTATGATTGAAAATTTGTACTCTGATTTTATGACATTTCACTAGCTTTGCAGTATCCTTGTGGAGGGCAGAAACATGATTGTATACTATGTCCCACTCTCATTTGATTTAATTGGGGTCATGGTGGTTTACATGTAAGAGTAAGAATCTCATGCAAGTACTACTACATTTGATAAAAACTCTTGTGTACAATCCTTACTTATTTATAAGATTCATACACAATTTATAAGTGATCTATTTGTATTTAAGAATGAGGCTGGGGTTGTGATCTGCTGAGTGAGCTATGGTCCAATGAGTTATGGATGTGCCAACTGACAATTTGTGCTAATAATCAGTGGATCCAGTCTGTTGATTTATATGCATGCCCTAAAGAGAATTAGCATGACTGGTCCATTTCTATTCGACGGATAAGCAGCCTTTTCGTTTTTGTTTGGAGGTGGGGACAAAAACAGGCAAGTGGGTTGATGGCCATTTCTTTGTCCTTGTTTGGTATTAATTTGATAAGGATGTCAGCCATCTACTCTTTTTTGATGATGCCAACTTCTCTTGATGTTAATACTATTCCCCTCACTAGTTAATTCATTTTTTTTTGTTTCACATGCATTTGTCAATGCCTATATACTTTGGCTGTCATTAAAAATAATAATATTCAAAGGATATGCTGGAGATACAGTAAGATTTACTTTCTTTTACCCCGACATCACATATCAGTGTATCACATAGTTCATCATACTGCCACCTTTTCATTTGGGCATTATATAGTGGCAGCAGTGGGTTTCCTTCTTTCTTTCTTTAATCATAGTAAATTCAACTTTAAGGCAGTGTCTTGGTAGAGTGGTAAAGGTTGCTGCCTCAAATCCTGGAAACAATTTCTCCGCATGTGGATGTATTGTTGCGTATAGGGTATACCTACCTTCCAGACCCCATTAGGCGGGAGCCTTACACATTGGGCCGACACTTTTTTAGTGAACTCAACTTTGTAGTCTTAGATCATTTGTTTGTTATTGGAGGAAAGGATGAGGAATTTTTTGTGTTTTCTTTAATTAAATGTTTCATTTCCTTGATTAATTTTCTATTCTTCAATATATGTTTTTCTTTTAGTTCTTAGTCCTATTATTGTTTTGCTTATTTGATAGGTTTTAACCATGGATAGATTTGAGCATCTTGGGTTCCTAATTCAGTTTGGTGATAAGGGATCAGAAGGAAATTCGTTTAGTCAATGTTCTCCTTTTTTTGCAAACTCAGACCCTGACATGCCTGCTGTTCCTGTTCCTGCCGCACAAGTTCATGATTGGCTTCTGCAAAATGTAGCGGCTGCTTTGGAATATATTTCTGAACGGACTTCTTCAAAGGAAAATGGCCCAGCTAGTGCCTCTGATCAGGATGTTGCCATGACTGATGCAAGCACTGTCTCAGTTAAGGTCTCAACAGGTACTAGAGGGGCAAGTTTCATTGAAGGGATCTCTAAATCGTCATATGCGAAGCATGCATCTGACATTAAAGGTTCCTCTGTTAAGGTTTGTCTTACACATATTTCCATATATTTTTTTTCAAGTATAATTTTGCGTGTAATTTGACTATTGGAGCTATTGATCCTGGGTAAGCTTTTAACTCTTAATATTATTCTTTCTTATAAAACTGTGAATAAGTGCAATTACATTCCATATAAGCATCTGCTTCTGAATAAATAGCTTTTTAGCTCTTAGTATTCTAACTTGATGCAATTAAATGACTGGTGTTTGCTTTTGGGTATTATTCAGATAATATTTTCTGTCAAAAGGTTTTAAATTTGGAGCTGCTAGAGTTAGTCTGCTTCATATCTAAACAAATTATGTACAAGTAGATTTAGGTTCTTTATTTAAACATTATTCAGAGTGCTTAATGTATTATCAACCAGTGTTGGACATTATTGTTGCCATATCCCACGTGGATCTTGTGGTTGTTAACATGCATTAAAGACTTGTACCATGTATTCTAATTGTTGCATTGGTTTTACAGTACGAATAGTATATCTATTAGGATTTGGGAGAAAGGGAAGGGAAAATCAGTTAGTGGCGGTTAGAGTAGTTAGTTAGAGGAGATTAATTAGATAAATAAAGGAAAGGAGGGGAGAAGTAGCCATTCAAAGGTTTGAAAGTTTGTAAGAAAAGGGAAACCCTTGGAGGAAGTTTCTTTCTCCTATTCTCAGTTGTTCAGTAATATTGTCTCCTTTGTTTCTATCAAATTTCCATCTCTTTTCAGGCTCTTAACATTATGAAAAAATATTAAGTGTTTTATTATTAAAGTTGAATTTTGACAAATCATTTTTTCAGCTTCCTTTCGAACTTAATTATAAGAGGCAGATTGTGGGTCAAATATGCCTACACTGAAAAGCTTTAAAGTGAGGAATTTTGAATTATCAATCATTTGTTCTACTGGAATGCCTGTAAAACCAATATACACATAATGATACTGGTGATATAGATATATTTGAAAAAACCATATAAAATAATCAACACCAGTTGATCTTTTTGTATTGGGTTAGTTTGTTAATTCAAGATGAGTTAAGTTTTTAACATCACTACTAACAGCTTAAGCTTTTTTGTGACAATTTTCCTTGAAAAGAAATGGCAGGGTAGCTGATATTTGAATTTTAGTTTGAGTGCTTAAGTGTTAAACATTTTTTTCTACTCAGTCAGCTTCTTATGCATCTTACTTCATATATTTTGGAAACTGATATCTTGAAACTTTTGTCACTATAGGCATGCTTATCAATTATGTTTGATCATTGCAGGTTCTAAATTGCCACGAATCTGCCATCTACATCTTAGCACCATTGAGATATGCCACTGTCTATGGATGCTCAGATGCAACAATAGTTCTAGGAGCAGTTGGCAAGGTAATAACTAGTAGCTTTGTGCCTGCTTTTAGAAAGAACATAATGATTCTATCATTCTATGCATCTAGAAGGAACAATTATGGAATGTGTTTTCCTACCAAAATATTGGAAGATGATACTGATATGATGATAGCTGTCAAGTGGGCCTTCAAGTGAATGACATTTCCTTAGGATTAAAGTTCTATTAGGCTATGGGAATGGAATTGGATCTTTTTGTTAGGAGCTTATTTGGATAAACTTTTCAACAAGTACTTAAAGTAGAAGAAAATGAAATAATCAAAGAAGTAAAATAAAATAAAATAAAATAAATAAAACTTATCCCATAAGTTAAAATTAATTGATGCACCTTAACCTTTGCATAAGCTCCCACGTCTAACTTTTTTGCAAATTGCAAGTTGTGGTGCATAAATGTGTTTTAACTTATGGGAGAAATTTGATTCACTTTACCTCTTTAATTCGTTTATTTTCTTTTCCTATAAGTGTTCATTCAGAAGTTTAATTCAATTGAACCAAGATTTTCATACTGCTTCTGGTCCTATATATAAAAAACAAATGTTAGTATTTTTTTGTCCTAATTATAAGAAACATTTGACCACTTTCAAATGTATTAATTACTAATTTCCTTTTATACTCTTAATTTATTGTGAAGTCTATTAATGAGATATCACACATTTTCCAAGAAAGTGGATACATTTATTGAGTTATTAACAATATAATACTCATTGGTTGAAAAAATTATTCCTTGGATTACGAGTATTGTCATTGTATCTAACCACCACTTAAACCAATTAACTCTATGGGTAATTTTGGAATAAAATTTAAATTTATGACAATATTAATTAAAATTAACTAATTTAACCACTTTTATTGGTCTTTCCGAATTAGGTATTTTTTTCTTATATATAGGACCAGAGGTAGTATTTCTTACCAATCCAACCTTGAATATCATAAATTCCCAAGGAATACTGTAACCAAGATATTGTTAAGGTGATTGTAGCTATCATATAAAAGAAAAGAGAAAATGAAAAGATGCAAAGGTGGCAATCAATCAGAAAGATTGAATGTGCAAAAAGTAAAGACTTCAACTTTTGTTGAGTTGGTGGATCATTGTTGATGCCTAAACTTATTTGAATGCAAAGTTTCTTTTGCCACCATTTCTTCATTACAAGAAATTTGGAAGGAATATTTTCCTCATTTGGTTTCGCTTCAGTGAATCTGTGCTTGGTGAACAGTACTTCCAGGCCATTAATATGTTATTGTTGGATGAAAATCAGGGCATTTTGATGATTTTTACCTAAACTATTTGTCATCCATCACATATAAAACCTTCAACAAGGTACTTTCAGATGCATTTTTTTGTTAATTACTTTTGGATAATTCACCCTTCTGGACTCATCTGCCTGCGTTTCAAAGGACTTCTACTTTAAAAGACAATGAAATTATTTACTCATCATATTAAAAATCATTGCTTATCTTATCCATATGTGAGCTGTCTATGTTGAGTAAGACTTGGTAACTGTGAAGCATTTTACTGATCCTATGCCTACCATGAGTGTTAGAATAACTGGCACATAATTGGCAGGAAAGAAATTGATCTCTGCCTATTTTTTACTTTGACAGGCTGTGAGAGTAGAACACTGTGAACGAGTTCATGTAATTGTAGCAGCAAAACGTATTTGTATTGCTAATTGCCGTGAATGTGTTTTCTTTTTGGGGGTGAATCAGCAACCACTTATTGTTGGTGATAACCATAAGCTGCAGGTAAGCTGCCTCATTCACTGTTGTTGCATGATATATGAAGTTGGTGCTCTGCCATTCCTTGTTTCTTACATTAGAATGTAACTACAAAATTTCGGAATTGTGTTTAGCCCTTATTTGAGATGCTCCTACAGAAAATACAAAAATGATTGATTTTTGATATCATATGTGGCTTATCTGATATATCCAAGCACTGCAAAAAAATACTGTCACATCCTTGGTTATAGAGAAATTATAGTTATAATTTATACTAGTGTTTTAATTTTTAAATTATATAACTCAGGGAACTCAGTCTCTGACCTATATGTTATTGTTAATGTAGATTTAATTGCAGAGAAATAGATGACAACGTTAACTCAACGATTAAGCTTTAAGTAATGAAATGGATAAGCTCATACTATTCCAAGATTAGTATATTTGATTCTTTGTAAGAGCAAGCATTGGAATTTATCTTCAAAATCTAGTAACAGATAGTGTAAAACTTCTTTAGACTCAAGAGTTTAATGGCTATGCACTGTCAACTAATCAAAAGTCACTGTTAGTAACTTGGTATAACTTTAAGATTGTAAAAGTCAACAAATTTATCATACATGATGATTTATAATTGGATGTGTGTAAAACTTCTTTACATTGTTAGTGCATAGACTACTTACTCTTTCTTAACCATTTTTGAGATCACTAAAAGTGTGGATTTTGGTTAGTGAAAAAAAAATGGTATTATGTCTGTGGCCTCTGGGCAATGGGCAATGGGGTATGAAGTTTTTATTATGTCTGTGGCCTCTTGCGAAAGGTCTACTTTTTCTGTTCACACTTCTGCTTCTTCTAGTTGTACTAGCTTCTAATAATGTATCCTCACTCTTCTTATCTGGATTCATTGCATGAGATTTTTGTTTCTCATAATGTTAACAGGTGGCTCCCTATAATACATTTTATGCCCAATTGGAGGAGCATATGAGTGAAGTTGGAATTGTGCCCACAGTGAACCGATGGAATGAACCTCTAGCATTAGGCATGGTTGATCCCCATGATTCATTATCTCATCCAGCTGGTGTCTCTGATGTTCAAGCTGAGTCTGCTACACTGGTGGACCCTGATCAGTTCACTAATTTTGTGGTAAGGACATTATTCTTATACTGACTTAAAGGGAAAATGGAGATATTTATTTTAAATTAGTCACATTTAATGGACTTCATTATGTTCACTATTGGCTGGTATCTTGTTTGGTAAATTTTCTGGGATGAAGAATGTTCAAGGTTTCATATTTCTTTCTTTATCTAGTCACATGCTTTGTTTTTGGTCCATGCTGTTGGCACACAGATTCCAAGCTGGCTTGTAGAAGAGTCCACTGGGTCTACAAAAGACAATCCATTCACGTTACCAGATGCGTATATGGCATCTCAGCATAAAAATGTATGTACGGAATCAATTGAGTAATATATATTAATGACTGGATTTCCAATTTTCTGGTGATCAAACTGTAAAAAGCTGTATTTTAGGTGAAATATATTTTCATTTGAATGAAGTTTAATCTTCTCTGCAGCACAAAAATTTAGAGGAGATAAGGCAACTCTTACGAGAAGCATCTTTAGAAGAAAGTCGCAAACGAGAATTGTCATCTGCGCTCCATGTCTACTTCAAGGACTGGTTATATGGTAACTGTCTTTCTTTTTTTATCATTGTCTTTTATTCTATTTCATCTTTACAATGAACACTGTCTTTCCATTTAAGTAATTTTTCTTATGTATGTCCTTGAAGTTGGATCTTGGACTAATTCTCTACCAAGCTTATGATTTTGGTGACAAATGTTTTGTGGAGATTTCTCCGATACCTTTAATTGTGGAACCTGCTACAATGACCTCTGAATTCAATAGTAGTTTCATTCAATAGTCACGCAACAGTCAATATAACTGCAATTGGGCAGTGCTACCACAGAATTTTACATTTTTTTAAATCAATATAGCATTGGCGGTTTGTTGTGTCTTCCTGTGCCTTGGATGAGATATAGTTTAACGTGACACATAAAACTTGATTTCTTTTTCAAGTTTTAATCAAGTAACCATAGTATCTTCTATTCTATTACTCAAATGATTGAGCATATTCGTGGTCAATGTTTCATTAAGAAACAATATGGCTTTTGATGGATTTAATTTTCCTTTTCGTGAAGGAACACCTTGCTACGAATGTTAATTTGTTTTCTGTTGTGGCAGCTTCGGGAAACATTCGTCAGCTTTACTGTCTACAAGGTGATTGATCTTTGTCAGGCAATGCAATGGCTCAGTGAATGATGGTACAGGAACGAGGTTTCTGGCTTCCTTTTTGAACTTCCTCTTCAATTCCTCTCGACAATTCTATTGGCCGCATAGGTAGCTGAGATCATTATCAGATGACGTGAATTAGAGTGCCCACATATTTATGCCGTGACATCACCGGTGCACAGAATCCAATGAAAAATACAGTTGCTAATCTGATTGTAATATTTTTTTGTGAAAATAATTACTGTAATGTAGTAGTATTTTGTTAGCCTAAATTAATGGTCTTTGTGAAAAATTCCAGCTGCCAGCATCTGGTGTACTGCTTTTCATGTCTTCCAACTTCGAGTTGTTCCATTTAATTAAACTTCCCGAGTGTCTGTTGGGTCCTCTCGCTTTGCGAATTTACCTTGTAGCATTCTGAATGAGAAGTAATGAGCGAGAATGGGTTGGAGATTGCTCTAGGACTATAAATGATCTAACTTCGGTTCAATGTAAATAACTAATCTCTGTATTTCTGAACTTTATACGCAGTAAATTTTTGCCCGTAGAAGTACAGTTTGTCTCCACCATAATTTCGGTGTATATGGTGACTAATGAGATGGAAGTGGCAGCATAGTGGACGTTGTATGATGTTCAAGTGTTCTTCACGATATCAATGTCACCATATGATTGTTATATAACATGTTAGAACGTCTGGATGGCCTACTGAATGGTTGGATGGAAGACGGCTTGTTGGGTGCGATACCCCTACATGGTATGCATGGTGTGTATCGTGAGAAACTTATTTTAGCCGAAGGATCTTGAGATAGATATGGGGTTAAATAGAACTGCCCACACTAGATTTTTTTTTTTTTTTATAAAAAAAAACCGATCCTCTCTCTTCTTGGTCTTCCATCTACTTCTTCCGATGACCTCGACAACCTCTTCGCTGTCACGCTCCTCCTCGTCGACGCCTTACTCATTTCGACCACCATACATAGCCGCCAGTGACGATTCCCGGCGACAACGTTCATTTTTTCCGATAACATTCTGCCTCTCCTTTCTCTCTCTCTCTTCTCCCCTTTTCTTTTTCATTTTTCTTCTCCAGATTTACAAGTACGACCAAACCACTGCAATATCGATTTGAGTCAGAAGAATTCAACAAACGGAAAGAGCAAAGTAACAAAAAAACAGACATAATTACAAAGCCTAGACTTTTAAAAGCCACTTGTTCTTGTCAATTTAGGATCTATAACGCTCCCTACCATCCATTAACGGATCTAATGCCCTCGCATGACTTTGAGATTTCTTTGTTTGTTGTTGTAACGTGTAGATCTAAAAGTGAATCTAAATTATTATATTTTGAGACTCGAAATGCACAATAGCAGCAACTCGCATCGGTTTCGTTGCCACCGGCAGCAGATCCAGTGCCGTGGTTGATAATACTCACGACGTCGTTCTTCTGTCGGCGATCCTCAAACACCTTCGCAACCTTTTTCACGACATCGTTCTTCACCGGAGTTATCAGATCTGTTGCATGTTCTAGTTGATCTGGGATTCATAGCTTGGGTTAAAAAATTCATTTTTTGTGGATGATGTTTTTTGGTTTGGGAGTGTAGAAGAATGAAGATGAAATGATGAGGGGGGGAGGAGGGGACGGATGAGGAATAAGAAGGGTATTCCGGGAAAGAGAGAAAAAAAGAAAAAAAACAAGAAAAGATAAAATGAAAAATCTAAGTCATTTATTCAATTTCTTTTTTTTTTAGACCAACTTTGTTCCAGTGTGATACCCTCATGTAGTCTATCACTTATTTTAACCACTAATTTAAAATGGTCCATATCTAACGGACCATATTTGTTTCCCATCCTGCAACCCTTGTAAAACTATTCTGTCCCACCGTGCATACCCCGGGGGGATGACGCACGCTAGCCAGCGTCTTGGATTGAATGAGAAAAGCACATGTGCACTTTGCATGTAATTTCTAATCAAGTTTTGCTCTTTTATCCTGTGAATATATAATGATAAGTGAAATGGTAAAAATGAGATAGAATGCAATGGGATATAATTGACTGAAATTAGCACTCCATTATTTAGATTTTTTCTGATGGGATAAAAAAGTTGTTCATAACCCAAAGTTGAAGGAAAAAAGAAGAAGCGGACTAAATGAAAATAAAAAGGAATGCATTTTATTGAGTTTAATTTTATTATAACATGCTTTAAATAATCTATATGATAGCCAACCAAAAAACTAAGTTAATAATAGAATACATTATTCCTTTCGATCTATTTATTTGTTCCTTCCAATTTCCTTCAATAAACTTAATCTCAATGTCAAAAATGTCCTTTGAACTTTGAAGAGGAAAAAAAGTTATAATTATAATCAGAAATTGAAAAATCCAAAATATTATATTATAATAGGATCCAATTGTTATAATTTTACATTAAATACGCTCACTATATAGTTATATACTACAAATTATTGTTTTAGAAGTTGAAGTTATTCCAATAATATGACGAATAGTTCCTCACACTTATGACTTAACTCTCATTACAAAATTAACTTTTAAAAAAAAAACACTCTCATTACAAAATCTGATAGACATGAAGCGCAGATAAAGCATCACATCATAAGCATCAGAATCAGACAATGCGAATCGTAGTTCACCTTCCTTTAATACAAGAAGGAAACCAAGAAAGAAAGAAAAAATAAAAAAGAGCTATCTTCAAAGGAAAACTACACCAGCAATGTCCTAATAACGTATATTCGAAATAACTGGTATCTTGAACATTGGAAATGGACATATGCCTTGCTTAACGAAGAATACTACCACTGGAATAAAAAACTTGCTTCCTTATTATTGGCCATCATAACCATACTCAACTCTTTCATCACTAAGCTTACTTCATATTTCTTGTCTTTTTTGTTCCTCAATTCTAATCACACGTTCCTTAATTATGCTACATGCATAATGAGTGGGGAAGAACAAAATTAGAAAAGATTACAATGAAATTTTTCTTTGGATTGCCAGCAAACCAGCTTTGAAAGCATTCTGCAACTCCGTGAATGGACCCAACAGAATCAAATGCTCCTACATAATGGAATTAGTTCTATTTCTTATACTAAAGATGGGTTTACCTCTGAAATTAAGGGAAAGAATTACAAATTCTGGTTTTACAGTTTGAAGGTCAGATGTTATCCATGCTATATTTAAGAAACCAGCTTCCTCTAACTTATTTTCTGCTGCAGCAGACCTTGACAAAGAAGAAAGAAATCCTCAAATTCATTGAATTAGGCTATTAAAACTCAATGCAAGTACAGAGACAATTCAAGTCATGCAAATTTATAGGATTTTGATTCATCTTTTTGTCCCCACATGCAAGACATCTTCAAGTCATTGAGGAGATGACAACATAATTTATTCAGAGCACAGTGCTGGTTTAGCAGCTCAATTCACTCGTTTTATCGGCAAACTATCATCAAAACTCATTGACTGTGATAAACTTTTTAGTAAGTACTTATACACAAGTTAAAATAAACTTATGTAATTTAACTTTTAAAGAAATTTTTAAATCTTACTTTTCTAAAAGCTGGGGTATATAAGTTTATTTTAAATTAATAAAAGAAATTAATTTTTTTCTTTTTCTTTTTCTGTATTTGTTTCATGAGAAGTTCATTTAGATATGGCCTGGATTTGCTAAGTATTAGTAAATTAATCAGGTAATCCTATCTAGTCTCAATCAGTTTATTTTTTCTTTTGGAAATCAAGCAAACAACCCAGGTTCTCACCACCGTAAAACTTAAGAATTCTCTAGATTAACAATTATAAGAAATTAATAGGATCTTAAAATATATGATTCTTACAAATAATAGATATATGATGCACACCTTTTTTCATAGTAAGACTTCTCTTCGGTATACTTTGATTCCTTGGAAGAGGAGAGAAACAAGATTTCGCTTTCTTGACCATTTTTTCTGTCTCTCTATGTTCATGATACTAGGGGTTAGAGAAAACACTTTTCTATCAGGAAGAGAACTTTGTCTCATGTTAGTGGGTATTAATCCACTTATAACCATTACTCTCATCAAGTAGCGGTTATTTCTAGAAATTTCTCCTATTTAACTCAATTACAATTTAATCATTAATTATTATTTATTTATTTATCAGTCCCTACATAAGTCACATGCCTCTCACATGAAACATTAATTTTAACATTCTCCCACTTGACTCATGTGACATTACCAAACATTATGGACTAAATAAATAAATAGATTAAACTAACATAATGTGCATTAAAATGACTAAACTGTTCTATACATTAAGTACAACATAATTTCATGATTAAGAACAAGAACCAATTTAAGTCATGATGGTTGTACATCACTTAATCGACATAGTTCCTTTCATCTACTACGAATTAGTCTTCTCCTTAATATGATCATTAGTTAGGAGTACATAATTAGTCCAACATAATGTCTTTATTCAAAACAAAATCTGTTAACATTACTCTAATACAAATAAGCATACAAACATAAAGAACAGATAATTAGAGACATATCATAAATAAACTCAGAGTGTTAGTAAAATCCATAAGTTAAATTACACTTAATGATCATCAATAACAATAATGTCTATACTTTCAACATGTTCTATAAATGTCTTGGGGGTAATCCCTTTGTCAAAGGATCAATTATTATAAGGTTTGTGCTAATATGTTCTATTGACACTCTTTATTTCTGAACTTCTTTCTTTACAACAAAGTACTTCAATTCCATATGCTTAACACTCTTAGATTACTTTTCGTTCTTAGAAAAAAATACTGTTGCGGAGTTATCACAATACATTTTTAGTGGCCTAGAAATATTGCCAACAATTCCAAGCCCTGAAATAAAGTTCCATAGCCAATTAGCCTGAATTATAGCCTTAAAACATGCTACAAATTCAGCTTCCTTGATAGATGCAACAACAACTGATGCATACGAAATTGCTTCCATTTGTTTTCGTTCCAGATGATTTCTAAGACATTGTGCGATACTAAATTTGTCTCCTTTCTGAATTGGAACGGATGATGTTGAACACTTTTCCATCCTGAATTTCTCTAGTACTTTATTGATATATGCTTTCTAAGATAAACCTAAGAATCCTTGTGATCTATTTTGGAATATTTCTATCCCTATCACATAGTTTATCTCACCCATATCTTTCATTTCAAAGGTCTAGCCTTGTAATATTCAAGGTTGCCATGAGAGTCATGTTTAGTCTTAAAGACCCACTTACAACGAACTTTCTTACAACCCTTTGAAAATTCTACGAAGTCCCAAACACTATTATGTTCCATGAAATTTATCTCTTCTTTCATGGCATTTAACCACTGCTCAGAATTATCATAGCTTACCGCTTGTGAAAACGAAACTGGATCATTATCATTAATGCTTAAGTCTATTTCTATTTCATGTAAGTATACCACATAGTCATTCAAAATAGTTGGTCTCATTTCTCTTTGAGACCTCCTTTATGCTACTTCTTGTGGTTCTTCCACAATATGTTCATTATGTATCATAGGCTCATTATTGTGTTTGTTATTTTTCGTTGTTGTTTGGAACAAAAACTAAAGGAGCAATCACTTTACTGCTAGAGGCACAAGCTAAAGGGACTTGCACTCTAACTTTTTTAATTTCCACATCTTGTGAAACTGTACTCCCATTGATTTCACCACTTTCAATGAACCTTGCATTTCCAGTTTGAACAATTCACGTATTATGATTAGGACAATAAAACATATGCCCCTTTGACTTTTTTGGATAACAAATGAAATATCCACTAATTGTTCTTGCATCCAATTTTCTTTCTTGTGGATTATAAATCCTTATTTCTACTTCGCAACCCAAAACATGCAGGTGTCTTATACTAGGTGTCCTATTCGTCCATAATTCAAAAGGTGTCTTTGGAACTTCCTTACTAGGAATCCTATTCAACAAATACATGACAATTTTCAAGGCATACATCCATAAAGATCTATTACACCTTTATGACACACCATTTTGTTATGGTGTGCCAAGCATCGTGTATTGCGCATAAATGTCACGTTTCTAAAAGAGTTTAGCAAATGGACCTGGGTGTTGCCCAGTTTCATTGTATATTCTGTAATGCTCACTACCTCTATCAGACGTAACAACTTTCACCTTTTCTGTTTAATTGTTTTTCTACTTCATTCAAGTAAATTTTTAAGGTATCCACTGTCTGAGACTTTTCATGCAGTAAGTAGACATAACCACAACGTGAATAGTCATCAATAAAGGTGATAAAATATCTTTCCTTTTCGAAAGAATTAACATCAAAAGACCCACAAATATCAGTACACATAATTTCAAGAAGTTGAGTTCTTCTTGTGACTCATTTCTTTGTATGTTTTGTTTGTTTTCCCTTTATACAATCCACACAAATATTTAGATCCGTAAAATCTAGATCAGGAAGAATTTCATCCTTTATTAATCTTTTCATCCTTTCTCTAGAAATGTGACCTAAACATTTATGCCACAAGAAAGCAGACCGTTCATTCACTAAACTACGTTTAGTGCCAACATTATGATGAGGAGTTAAAACAGTTTCAGCATACAACCCATCTAATTTCAATTCATATGAATCATAACAAAGAACACCAGTACCAATGAGATAATTATGCTTAAATAAACTGAAACATCCATTACCAAAATTAAAAGAGTATCCAGTAACATCAAGCTTAGATAATGAAACTAGATTCCTAGATAAACTAGGTACATAAAGAGTTTCCAGTAAATCTAAATGATGTCCAATGTCGAGTTTTAAACGATAAATCCCGACTACTTCCACTAGAACTTTCACTCTATTTCCCATAAAGATGAACTTCTCATTTAGGCTATGATTTGGATTGTAAGGAATCCTTGCATAGTATTAGAAACATGAGTCGTACATCCAGAATCAATCCACCGTGTATTATGGGGAACTTCAACTAAGTTTGATTCAAAACATACATGAGTATTAAGCTCACCTTTCTTTTTGAACCAAGACTTACACTTTGAGCAATCCTTCTGGAAGTGTCCAGATTTCTCACAGAAATGGAAATTATTGCCCTTTGATACCTTCTTCTAGATTTGCAAAGAGTCGTCATTGATCTTTAATGGCCATTTGCCTTTATCATGTTTCTTCACAAATTTCTTTCCAGCTCCTTGATTCTCTTGGTGACTTACATAATGGACTGAGTGACTTCATTGATTCTTAAGCCTCGTTTCTTACTGAACTAACATACTGTGCAATTCATGCACATTTCATTTATCTTTCATGATATTATAACTCATTTGGAACGGGCCATACTCAAACGGTAATGAGTTCAAAATAAAACGAACAAGGAAGTTCTTATTCACGACCATTCCCAAGGTCTTAAGTCTTGCTACAATATTTGTCATCTCAATGACATGCTTATGCATAGTACGTGAACCATCAAACTTCATGATGGTCAGTGTACTCATTAATGTCCCAACAAGGGACTTATCAGCTGTTTGAGAGCATTCTCTCACTAACACTAACTTTATAAACTCTTTAACACTATCGGTCTTAGAGAGAGTTATCTTAATACTGTCTGAAACAGTCATTCTCATGAACATTAGGTTGATTTTGTTAGATCTTTTCTAAATTTTATAATGGGCTTTCTCTTCATTGTTATTAATGTCAGTAATAGTAGCATGCTTCTCTTCCAATATAGCAAGATCAAGATCCAATACATCAAGGTGAAATTGAACTTGCTCATTCCAGTCAGAGAAGTTAAGCCCATTAAAAATTAACACAGATGATATATGAGAATTCAATGAATTGGGAACTGGTACTACATAATAAAATTCACATAAGCGTTCTGAGACATAAAACACATGTCATACATATAATTCATTCGGATAACGATCTATGTATATTGATACTCTCCTTTGGGTGATACACCAACGCACAACATACAAACATGATGATGCTAATAAAAGTCTTAACATTATTTGACAATTAAATATACACCATTTAGTAGTATCTATTACCTTTGGGTATATAAATAAATTAATGGTACACACAAATTACCTAAAATTATATTCATTGATTATAAAAACAACTAATCAACCTTTGGACGATCCATAAATGCTTATAACAATGAATTTTAATTACACATAAACCAATAATCATATAATTTAGCATCCATTATTCTATGAGTAATTGAAGTAATCATTAATTTGGAATTAAACAAACTTATGGATTTGAACACTTTGGTGACAAACAAATCCATCATACACTTAATTCCAATCAAATACGCGACATGCATATACTTATTACTATTAACAATTCATAGTCATTTTATTAATTTCATTCTAGGCCATAAAATAATATTTACATTTATTTGTTTTTTTTTTGTATTCAAACACATTCAAGCAAATATATATAGCATATACATATTTAATGCTATCAAAAATTTTAAAGCATTTATGTTAATTTAATTTCAAAGCATAAACTTTCAATTCTTTAATGACGTTCAACAATAATATTAAAAAAAAAATGAGCCCATGAGATTGAGAATAACAAAAAGTGGACTAAGAATAACAATTCCAAAAGAATTCCTTTCAAAACGTACATGGCAGAGATTAGACTTTTCGAATTCTTTTCATTCCATCCAAATTAAGGTACTTTCTCTTTATTATATATCAATTAGCTAATAGTGAAAAAACACTACTTGCAGTAGAAAAATAAAATTCTTAAATTTCATAATTAGGATTAATGAATAATTAAAAAAAAATTATTCTTTAAAAATTATAAATTTCATAATCTATACTCTGATATCACATATAAAACTTTAGGATTTTCTAAATTAATAATTATAGGAAATCAACATGATCTTAAAATATATGATTCTCACAAATAATGGATAAACAATGCACACCTTTTTTTATACTGAGACTTCTCTTTTGTATACTTTGATTCCTTGGAAAGGAGAGAAATAAGATTTTGTTTCCTTGACTATTTTTTCTGTTTATCTATGTTTATGATAACTAGGGGTTAAAGAAAACATTTTTTTGTCAGGAAGAAGACTTTGTCTCACGTTAGTAGGTATTAATCTTTTTATAATCACTACTCCGATCAAGTAACAGTAATTTTTAAAAATTCTTCTATTTAATCCAATTACAATTTAATTCTTAATTATTTATTTATTAGTCCTTATAAGTCAGATATCTCTTACATGAGACATTAATTCTAATAACCATACTGGCTAGTGGCTTGAATATGAAATTAAAATAACAGTGAGCCAAAAATTGACGATGCATATTATTACATAAGCTCCCTTCCATTCAGGTGATTTGCTTAAGTAAAATGAGTTTAAGTGCAGCCCTCCTTTCTCATTCTAAATTCTTGAAATCTGATGCATATAATCTTCTCTCTATGGCAGTGTTCTATCTCCCATTTTAAGTTAGCATGAAATTCTCCTACATGGAAAGCTTTTAAAATCTTGGATGATGGAATCTAAGCTTTTTTTTTTTTTTTTTGTGAAAGGATTCACGGAGGTTAGACCTTGGCAGTATGGCACTAAAAGTATTTATGCAAAAACTTGAGGTATGGAACTCATTCATGTATAGGCAATGGCCTTGGTTTTTTTACATGAAACTTATCTGACTAAGCTGAGATAAAGACTGCCTTAGTTGGCCTACAATGTCATGAAAAAGGTTGAAGAAAAACAACCAACTTAGAAGTTTGGTGAAAGTTGGAAATTTCCCCAAGAATGAGTAAGGACAGGGTAGTTTGCAAGGCATGCCATTAAACCTTTCCCTTCAAGTGCATTTTTGACATATTTTTATTGGTATATATATACAGATTTCAAAATTTTCAGCCTCATCCCTTTTCACACCCTCTCCTACATTCTAAAATCAGAAAATGAGTCTCCAAAGCAACCTCTTATCTCTTTTGGTTGCCTTGGCCGCAGTTTTTGCATCTTTGAATCTGATAAATCCAATTCCACAGTTTCTCAATAACTTCACATATTTTAGTCTCACAACCTTGTCACCATCATCTGCATACTTGGCAAAACCTTTAACTTGGAACTTCTGGAGAGACCATCATCACAAGAAACACCCTGACAGTGGCAATACCGATTCTATTTGTGATGATTTTCCACCGGGAATTCCACCTCCAAATACCAATACCACTTCCTATCTTTGTGTTGATCGAAAAGGGTGTTGTAATTTCACAACAGTACAAGCGGCCGTGAATGCAGTTCCGGATTTTAGTGTCAAAAGAACCATAATATGGATAAACAGTGGCATGTACTAGTAAGTTGGTCTTCATCATTCATCAAACAAACCTCCTTTTAAGCTTTCGTTGTTTTGTTTCATTGGACTTGAATCAGCCGACACATGTTTGGCAACTTTTTTAAAGGAAAAATAACTTGATTTTCTACAACTCTCTGAAAAAGTTTGATAAAAGAAAAGTTTAATGAATCCTAAAGACTGTTAGTCAATAAAAAATTATTATTGGTATAGTTATGGTAAAGGTCAATAAAATTATTATATAATAACGGTTTGTGATTATACTATAATATAATAACTCTATACTGTGAGAGCATAGATAATTTACTCAAGAAATAGTTGTTTTTCTAAGATAACCTCAATCACATCGATCATATCATGTCATTTATTTTGGACAGTGAGAAGGTGTTGGTGCCTAAAACCAAACCCAACATTACATTTCAAGGACAAGGCTACACGTCAACTGCAATTGCATGGAATGATACCGCATTGTCCGCGAATGGAACATTTTATAGTGGCTCTGTACAAGTTTTCGGCTCCAATTTCATTGCTAAGAACATAAGCTTCATGGTGAATAATTTTTATTTGTATGTCTAGCAGAAAGAAAATATAAATGTTACAATAACACTGACACTAACACTAACACTAAAAACTTTGTACATGAAATAGAATTTAGCGCCAATGCCCAGTCCTGGGGCCGTAGGGGCACAAGCAGTAGCTATTAGAGTATCGGGAGATCAATCTGAATTTAGGGGTTGTGGATTCTTCGGAGCCCAAGACACCCTTCATGATGATAAGGGTCGTCATTACTTCAAAGATTGCTACATCCAAGGCTCCATTGACTTTATATTCGGCAATGCAAGGTCACTCTACGAGGTATCTTTAACTCAATTAATAGTCACCTATCATAATAATTTCATTTCATGAGTTTTTGCTTTATGATTTAAGACTTTAATTGTCATGCGTATAAACACTTTTACATTATCAATAAATAATTTATAATTGAATGCAGTTTAAAATTATTTTACACTCTCAATGTGGTATTTTCTCTCGTAAGTTGCAGCATTGCATATGTTAAAAGTGAGTTAAATTATATAAGAGAAGATGTAAAATTTACACATACTGTTATACCAAAATTGTTTGATTCACTTTACACATACTCATAAAATTATGATTAACATGAAAATGGTGTTGTGTACAGAATTGTGAAATAGTGTCTATAGCGAACCCGGTACCTGCGGGACAAAAGAGCATAAATGGTGCAGTTACAGCTCATGGTAGAGTTTCAGGGGATGAAAACACAGGATTTGCATTTGTGAACAGTACAATAGGAGGAAACGGCAGGATATGGTTGGGTCGGGCATGGAGACCTTACTCTCGTGTTGTTTTTGCCTTCTCAATAATGTCAGATATCATTGCCCCTGAAGGTTGGAATGATTTCAACGACCCTTCAAGAGATCAGTGAGTGTATAAATAAATTATTATTCCCTAGATCAAGTTAAAACACTTATTTATCACTTAAAGAAAGAGAGTATATTTTAAAATTATAAAAAGGGGTAATGCAAATTAAACATCTCTAAAAAAAGTATAATTTGCTCTAAAAATATTGAACTGGGGTTGCTTATTTTTACGTTTATCTTATCTTTTGCATACGTACTAGTTATATGATCAAACAAGAAGAACGAATTTAGTTGCAATTTGCATATACTTTTGCTGACTATATATCCATATTAATTTAACGCATGCATGCAGGACTATCTTCTATGGAGAATACAATTGCTCGGGGCCTGGGGCTAATACGAACTTCAGGGCACCTTATGTACAGAAATTAAATGAAACACAAGCTTTGGCATTCCTCAACACAAGTTTTATTGATGGCGACCAATGGTTGGAAACTTCCAAATAAGCTTAGCTTCGCATACCTGAATCCATTTCCTATTTGTTAATTCCTTTTCCATTCATACAAATGGGAAATAAGTACACAAAATAAACAAATGGGGAAAATAGATTATAGACATAATTCATTGAATTGTGTATACTTTAAAGTGACAAATTATCAAGAGTTGTAATTTATTATAAATCCTTTATATCTTTCATGTTATGTGCTGTCCCGAACAATTTATTGAATACTTTAAAGTGACAATTTATTGAATAGAAAAATTGCGTATACTTTATAGTGACAATTTATTGAATAGAAAGATTGCAAAATAAGTAGAAGCATGACATGTTATGTGTTGTGCCCAACAAATATGACTGCAATAAAGTTGGAGATAGATCTATAGCTAGAGTTTAATCTATACATGTTTAAAAAATACAAAAGCCTTAATTACACATTACGCACTCTAATTATATTAATCGTATTTTCCAAAAAAAATAGTTAAAAATATTTCTTTTCTTTACAATCCCAAATTCATTTTTTCTAGTATCCAATTGATTTGGAATATAGAATATTATAATAATGATAGAAATGGAATGCATTTTTTTTTATATTTCTTAAAATGAAAAAAAAGTCTTAAAATTTAGATCGAAATTTTCAATTCATTTCCATTTTGAGATTAGAATTTAGATTCTATCTATTTGTTTTATTGTAAATTCCTTCCTTAGAAATTGAGTATAAAATTTTATTTTATTTATTCCTCTTTTCATAATAGGTATTTCATACACGGGATTAGTTAAAATTTCATGTAATTTAGCATAAAAAATAGATATTTCAGTATTGCTAAATTGATTTATGTGGTTTGATGAAGAATGACATAAATCAGTGGGATATTTTTCGATAAAATTCATGAGAAAATTGAAAATGTTTGGGGATGGAAATGAAGGAATGTCTAGACTACCTGAATTGAATTAGATACAATTTGAAGGGTTTTGTAGGTTCATTGATGGGGACTTATCAGAAGGGCTTTTTAAGTTTCCAAAAATTGAGGATATAGATCAAAAAATTGAATTTCAATTATATGTAGAAACATATCAATTATTAGAATCCTTGATAAACGAAAAAGATGATGTATATGAATTACTTGCATATGTGGGATTAATTTGGAAAAGTAGTAGGGACATATGAGAACAAACTATTTTTGTTGAAAACCTTCCTCTAATGAATTCTTTGGGAACTTTTATAATAAATGGAATATACAAAATTGTAATCAATCAAAATTGCAAAGCCCTTGTATTTATTCTTGTTCAGAATTGGACCCTAACGGAATTTTGGTCTATATTGACACCATAATATCAAACTATATTAGAATTAGAGATTGATAAAAAAAGCAAGGATATGGACTTGTGTGAGTAGGAAACAAAAAATATTTATTCTAGTTTTATCATCAATTATGGGTTTGAATTTAAGTAAAATTCTAGAGAATGTTTGTTATCCTAAAATTTTCTTGTCTTTTCTAAATGATAAAGATAAAAAAAAAATAGGATCAAAAGAAAATGTCATTTTAAAATTTTATCGACAACTTGCTTGCCATTATTATATACAAGTTTCTTAATCAAGAACATTGGTGATATAATGCCAAAATTAAGTTAACCATCTCTAGAATTTTATTTTAATCTCAAATAATCACATATATAAGAATTTTGTTATCAACTGATAACATCATTAAAGTAATCAGACACATATATGAATTTTGTAATTTAAGTCAACTTTTATTAAGATAAAAATTCTAAAATAATTCTTCTCTTATTTTATTGCCTTCACAATAATGTGGTATATCATTACTTTCACAATGATTGCTTCTGGGTTCTAAAATAATAGTCATCCTGAGTAATTTTACACATACTAAAAAAAAATATTAAATAGATGAAGAAAGTAGTAATTTATTAAATTAACCTTATATCATCATTAATTTATTTTTAAGTTATGTATTTTATCATATATATATATATATATATATATATATATATATATATATATATATATATATATATAAATAAGAGATATAAGTAAAAAAAATAATTAATGTTACATTGAAAAATTAAAATGTCAATTATATATATATTGGGACAAAAAAGTTTTTCTTACACAATAATTACAACGGAGTGAATATACATTTAATACAATCTCATTAGAGGATTCAAAATTCAAATGTGTCAACAAAGTCATTTGTAAGTACAGATGAAGGCAATCTAGCGGGTTATGCCATCCAGTACAAGGCAACATACTTCCCTAGGAACGTAAATTCGAAATAACTGGTATCTTAAACAATGGAAATGGGTATACTTCTTGCTTAATGGAGAATACTACCAGTGATATAAACCATTTGGTTTCTTGAGCATCATAGCCATATACTCACATTACTAATTCTTACATTACTTTATTCACATTTCATGTTTTTTCCCCTCAATTCTAATCACACGTTCCTTAATTATGCTACATGCATAAATGCATAATGAGTGAGGAAGAACAAAATCAAGAAAGACTACAATGGATTTATTAGGCTTAGCCTGTAGGGGCCAATTGGAATAGCTTCTCTGCTTGGTCAGGGAAGAAGGTAACGAATATATATGCACCTGAAAATTTTCATTTAAAAAAAAATCAATACGAGCATAAAAAATAGTAATACAAAAATCTTGGAAAAAAAGACTTACAAACAAGAATAGTTCCCAGCACAGTTGAGATTTTTCCTTGGATTGTCACCAAGCCAGCTTTGCCGGCATTCTCCAACTCTGTAGACCCTACAGAATCAAAAGTCCCTACAGAGTAGAAATAGTTTAATGTTATCCTAAAAGATAAGTTAACTTCTAAACACAAGTCAAATAATTACTAAACCTGGTTTTACAGTTTGAAGGCCAGATGTTATGCATGCTATATTTTCGAAACCAGCTTCTTCTAACTTACTTGCTGCTGCAGCAGACCTTGACAAAGAAAGAAAATCTCAAATTCTTATATTAGTCTATTAAAACTCGATGCAAGTACAGTGAAAATTCAAGTCATGCAAATTTATAGGATTTTGATGCATCTTTTTGTCCCCACATGTAAGACATCTTCAAGTCCTTGAGGCAATGACTAACATAATTTGCTATCATCAACTCTTAACTAACATTCTTAAGGATTTATGCTGAATATTATGTTGGTTCACAAAGGATTTAGCAGAACAATTCACTCTTGGTACCAGCAAACTATCACCAAAAGTAATTGAGTGTACTTGCTAAGAATCCCCAAACACACATAATGCTTGTCCTTGTTAGTAAATTATTCAGGTAGCTTTTGTCTAGTCTCGAGTAGAATATGATTCTTTTTTTCTTTTGGGTACAACACTGGCATTGAGGTTTGAACCCCATGCCTCCCAGTAGCCCGACCCTAGTGGCTTGAATATGAAAATTTAAATCACACAGAGGCTAAAATTGATGATGCATAATATTACATTCTTGGATTAAAACTCACTTCTATTGAAAGGTCAATATCAGCATATAACTTCAGATGGTTTGCTAGCAAAATGAGTTCAAGAGCAACTCTACTTTCTCTTTTTAAACTCTAAAATCTCATGCATATAATCTTTTCTGTCGCATCATTCAATCTCCCATTTAATGAAGTTACCATGAAATTCTCTTGCATGGAAGGTTTTTAAAATATTGGATGATGGACTCTCGGCTTCTCTAAGTAGTTACAACACAGGGGAGACCTTGGCAGTTTGACACTAAAAGCATTTGTGCAGAACGTTGAAGTAAGGAACCCATTCATATATAGGCAAAGGCCTTGGTCTTATTTCATAGATTTGACTAAGCTGAGATAAATACCACCTTAGATGGCCTACAATGTCATAAAAGGTTGAAGAAAAATAGGCAATGAAACTACGAGGATGAATACAAATTTCTTAGATTGTCCAAGAATGGAACAGTGTTATTGAGATATCTTGTACGTTACACCCCTCTCTTCCCAATGCAAACAAACTACAGTTACTTTTTAGTTTGTGGCTTTAGAGATGGATTATAATATATAGCTGTATAAGCTTATAGAATAAATTCTTGTACATTACTCTGGCTAACATAACTGAGAGGTTTTTCACAGTAATACTATCATAAATGGATTATATCAACAAAATTACCTCCAACTAAGAATAATTTTCAGCAACTTTCTTTTCCCTTATTTAATAGGAATGGTTTAGGTCCTAAAGAGCAATGTAGCATAACTGGGAATGATAGTTGTCATCACTTACAACTCTTGATCTTTCCTTCTTATTCAAAACACAGGAACCTTCATCTTCCATTATACAAAAAGAAGTACACCTCAGATCAATGTTTTAATCACAAACTATATATGCATCTGATTCTACCAGAGAATTTAACAGCACTCCATAGGCAATGCCAGAAGTAGTTATGGTGTTTCACTTTGTCAAAAACCAAAGGCTAAAATATGTTTGTGACCCTAATATTACCCGAATTTTGTGTTTGCTCCATAATAATTTTTTTCTTTGTTTTTTCTCCTTGATAAAACAAAAATTTTATTTTTGGTTCTTGGCACTTTTTTTTACTCCCTATGAATTATCAAATTTTGTGTTTGTTTCCTGATAATTTTTTTCATTTGTAATTAATCCCTTCAAAAAAGACTAATAACAAATGAATTTTTTTTACTAGGAAGCAAATATAAAATTCGTTAATTTATCAGATACTAAAAAAAGTGTCAACAACCAAAAACAAAAATATTGTTTTATTATGGACTCAATGCAAAAAAATTTTTTATTAAAAACAAACACAAAATTCGGGTATTTATTAGGGATCGAAAACATATTTTATCCAAAACCAATCATCCTAGAATTGAGCTATTTGGCAAAGGCCAAGAGATGTTTTTATATCATCAACAGTTTTCGATGAGTTTTTATTTCCAAGCTAGAGTACCTTCAAAACACACTCTCAAATACGTGTGCTTAGCACTTCTTCTAAGCTAATACCCTCGTAGAACAGCACTGGCATTTCTTCACTCACTTCTAAGTGACCAATTAGTATTGAATAATCAAACCAAAGCTACATCTCCTCCTAGTTCTTTTTCATCAAACATTTAGATTTCAGACTGCACATAGTGATTATATTACAGAATCATATTTGGAGTATGTAATTTTGGAAGCCAACATAAATAAGGAACAAATGAACTAAATCAGAGTTAGGGTCTCCATGTTCCAAGAAGGGGAAGTTAAGGACCTAAATATATGCTAGTTTCCTGTCACCATGACCATAGACATTTTGTATAAATGATTAGCAATCAAATTGTGTAGGAAATCATAAACTAACCTCAGTCCTTCCTGACATACAACCAAGAGTTTACTTTCAGGCGGAAACTGGCTCTTAACAGATTGCACAAACTCAGGATTTGGCTTAGTGAATGGTAACCCAAAGAACAACCCAGAAAAATTATTGTGCAGCTGCCTTTTTATAATAGTACCTACAGAAAGTGAATGTCACAAAAGTAAAGAAATTGAAGCCGAAAACATTCACACATAAAATCTTTGGGAAGGAGAAACTCCATACCGGGATCATTGTCTTTGTTTTCAACAAAAAGAGGCACATGAGAACAAGATTTTATGTGAGCTCGCACAAACTGAGTTTTGTCCCGCACATCAAGAACAGTATATCCATCAGCTTCCACAAGTTCCTTAGCCTTTTCAGCGTTCACATACTTCACTTCTGCTTTTATTAATGACAATCTTCTCCTTACAGTTCCAGGTAGTTTCCCTGGCACGGCCCTTGCATTGTGAGTTTTTAATACCAACCAACATGTCCCTAAGTTGCTGAAAACACAACCTTAATCCCTCACAACCATGTCCACATACATACATAGATTTTCAAACATTAACTCAACTTTCCCTTCACCCCCAGCATGGTTAATTTGTAAGGCAGAATATACAATTTTAAATACCCCAAGATAAAATAGAGTTGTTTGCTTGGGGTTTTGTTATGCTATCACTATAAGTATAACATTGAAGATGTTAAATAAAAATGAAACATAAGAACATGAGTTAATTAGTTACCTGGAAGAGGAAAGACAGGAGGTGGAGAAACCAGTTCCTGCCATTGTACGAGATAGTTTGTCACTCATATCTGTGCCAGTGAAGTAGGCTTTCAAAGCTGAACTCATCTCAAGCCACCTGTTAAATTTAGTGGGCCATGAAATTTGGGATCAGCAATGGTTTTCTGCCACGTGGAAAATATCTATGATCAGAGACACATGCGCTTCTCTAATCTTAAGCCTTGGAATATTCTATAACTTCTTCAAGGACAAGGATAGGTTTTTTTCCCCAAAATACACCTTCTCTTTTATCTTTTCCTAAAATACATATCTTTTGGGAAAATTTTCTAATATATACCATTTCCTATTCCTAGGATGTCATTCTCTAATATGACAGTTGGTAAAGGCTCACAGTAACAGCTGTTTAGCTCAAGAGCTACAACATCTTGTGTATATTTGATAGTAACACTTAAAATTTAATTTGAAATTAAAATAAAAGTTATTTTGTTTCTAATAAACTGAAGCAAATAGTTATAGCAGAACAAGCGAAAGTCACCGAATCATTCATTTTAGCTACAATATGAGACAACAAACAAAGTTAATAAACCTTAAATAGCTCTTTCAAAAAACAAGAAACGTCAAATATCAGGGTTGTATATGCGCGTGGTGTAACTCAAGTAAATAAACTTTAGTTTTTTTTTCTGTATAATAGAGTAAAAAAAGTTATTCAGAGATCAAAGTTAAATTTTGATTCATCTCATTATCCATAAAATTTATTAATTATTATCCATTTCTTCTTGTTATAGTCCCTCATTTATTATTGAGAGTTCTTTAAGCATCATTTTAATAATCAAAGCGGACCCAGTGGTCTAATCGAAATCCAATGGACACATCGGTTTGATTTGTTAAGAGGATAAAAAATGCATTAGAATTAATGTAATCCTAGGTTGGACCGAGTGGGTATTTGATTGAACTATGATAGTTCTTTTGGTTGAATCGAGGTGGGCCTTTGGTTGAATCTGATGTTGCTCTTTTTTTAAAAAAATTATGAACTTCTTCTACGTTATTTTTTGTGAACTTGTGATTATTTTTAAGACATTAGATGGTTGTTTGTGTTTAAAACTTATTTATGGACTTGTATTGGCATGTTAGTTGTTATTTGAGATATTAGCTACTTTATAATGATAATCATTTTAAATTTAAAGTATTGAAAGATTAAATTATGTTAGTTACTTAGTTATATTATTTTTATATTTTTTAATATATATCAGGTCAAACTAATTTGACTAATGAGACTCTAATTCGAGTTAGGATAGAATCTGTTAAAGCATGTTTGACTTGAAAAAAAATCTTGTTTATAAAGATTTATATTAAAAAATGATAAAATAAAATAGTAAAAACACATTTTTTTTATATTTTTCTATAGAAGTATTTGAAATCAAGAAATAAAGTAATCATCACTCTTTTCCTTTCTTGTCAATGGACCTCAATCTCATAAGTAGCATGTTATAAAAACTTGAGTAAATTCATGAACACAAGTCCTTTGTATGCGTAACATAAGCCCTTTTATGTTAAACATCCAACAACTTGAATGTTCATGTCAGTGAAAACAACCTCTTTCAGCACAAAAGGAATCAAAGAGACCTGAACACTTTTGCATTTTAGTTTATTGTTTACGTCGGAAGCTAAACCTTATATATTTCTCTCCTGAACACATGTTCTAGCGTAAAAGTTCTCCACCTGCGTAAGATGCGAGAAATTGTAAAATGATTCAGCTCGAGGTCCTGGTGCAGCGGTAAAGTTGTGTCTTGGTGACTTGTTGGCCATGGGTTCGAATCCGGAAACAGTCTCTTTGCATATGCAAGGGTAAGGCTGCATACAACATCCCTCCCCCATACCTTCGCATAGCGAAGAGCCTCTGGGCAATGGGGTACGTAGATAGGAAATTCAGCTCGAGGTCTCTTCTTCACACTGTTTTTCATTATTTCATATCTTGAATAGTAGAAAAGCGAAATCTAGTCACCATAATCGTTGGTGCAGTATCAACATACCTTAAGAATCATGATTCAAATTGTATTGAGAATCTCAGCCTTAACACCAATCTCTACAATTTTCCGCTTCTTGGTTTCATTCACTCCATCCAAGGAAGAATCGTCTATTGAGTAATTTGTTATGGTGAACTAACACAATAGCACATTTATTGGAATTTAACCAGTTCAGCACCAGCAACTTACAAAAGAAACAATATGGAAAGATAGCCCAGTATGTAATTCCAACTCAACAAACAACTGGGTCAACAAAAGAGTGATCCACTCTTTCCTATCAACTTGAAATGTCTTCAATCATAAAAGTGCACATTAACAATTATGCTTCAGTACTGGGTCTTTTCTTTGTGGTGTAAGCCGCGTACTCCTTCCCAGTATCATGTTTTATTGTCTGATCACCGAAATCAAGGAATGCAGATGTGAATGCCAATGCTGATCCAGCAGAAAGTGCAGTTTTGATGCTCCTTCCTACAATAGAATGAACAGAACATAAAGCTTGCTAGAAAAACAGCAGATCCAGGGTGACTTATTTTGGATTATGAAGTTAGTAATCCTGGTTTTCGTAATTAATTAGATCCAGAAAGGTAACTTAGCACACTTCATAAGAAGGTTATAAAAGAAGGGTTGAACATCATCCTCAGGAACCATGTTTAAATTAGACCATTGCAGCTGATAACAAGCAAAAATGCAAAAGGTTGCTAATAATGGGGTATTCCATGTACAAAATGTCAAAATGGTCAACCAGGATCAAAATTAAAATGATCCCCTGTATAGGCAGACAAATGGACAGACTCATAAGAAACATAAAGTTTGCAGCATAAGACAATAGTGATGACAAGAAACTAACAAATGTTTAGAGTATGCTTGGAAGTTAGCTAGGAGGGTTTTGAAGTGAAAGGAAAGGGAGGATAAATCTTTCATCTCAAGTAAATATTTTCTGATTTAAGAAATTTCTAGAATGAGAGGAACAAAATAATATATTCTCACAAAACGTTCCAATCACCCTTAATTCATTTTTATACATCATAAAACTTTATTAATTCAAGAATGAAAGTTTCACCCTCCATTCCCTTTCTCTCCAAAACCCTCTGAAAAATGGAACAAATAATCCAACACAAGTAATAAAGAAGTCAGAACTTGAAGTAAAGGATTTCCACAAAAAATCTTAATACCAATAACAGACATTTGAAGCTCTACTACATTGATTTTATTCTCTTGTCGGCATTTTCCTGCCCAACACAACATGAAGTTCCTACTATAACATGGGGGAATATAATTTTCCCATAGCTTTGGTTTTTAACCATGCAGAATGGCTTTGTTTCATCCATGTAGCCAACCTCACCTAGTGGGATAAGACTTTGTTGTAGTTTTGTTGTTGTGTTGTATAACATGGGGGTAAAATGCAAAGTGAATCTGCAACCTATAACATGGGTTACAACTTATAGCCTCCTAGTTCTTACAAAATTCCATTTCATGCTCTCATAAAACATCATGCTACCACCAACCAATGAACCATGCACAATTGAATGAAAGCAATCCAGAAGGTATAACTCAGCTTCTTTTGTGGGACAATAAACCTCCCAATATAAGGATCCTTGAGTGACAGTGAAAAAGCACAAAAGAACAAGCTTTCTATGACAACCTAAAATGACATGAGGGATATTGAAGAAAGGGTTGGTCACAGATACCTGTCCCTCTACAAACACACACATACAACCACAAGAAGATCAATTCTTGCAAGCCAAAGAAGGAGCCAATGATAGATTGGCTTCCCTGCAAGACATCAAAAGTGCCAATGCATCTAGCACAATGACGCAATCATGTCAAAAAGAAGATAAATGTTCAAAATGGACTAATTTTCAGAAAGTGGATCAAGTCCTTGTTCATGTGATGCGGCTTCATTACCATATTTTAATTATATTATATGAGAAAATATACATAGCTCAATAACAGTAGCAACATTTCAGAATCGAGATATTAAAATATGCCAATTCCCAAATATAAACATTTATTAGAGGAAAGGGCTACCTCTGTAACCCAGAATAGTTGCACCAGCAACAAATCCGCCAACAGCTCCATTGACTAAATCCCTCTTCATCCTATAGTTTTGCACCAACTGCTCCACACCTATGTAGACTCCTCCTATGGCAGCAAAGGTCAAACCATAGTTGCCCATCATCTTGAAAGTCCTAATCAGCCCTGGAAGAGCAACATTTCTCTCTACACGAGGGACATCATACCAGGTGGCAACTACGGTCCCCCAGATAGTGCCAGCAACTAAACCAGTTGTTGCCCCCTTAATAGTTTTCATGAGTGATGAATCGTCATCCTCCAAGTACCTACGTTCTGCTGCGTCCACCATGATTTTCTCTGCACACTAACAAAATATTAACACCACCCATTAAGCATGTCAGAAGATAAAGTCACATCACAATATTGTAGACTACAACCAATTACCACTCAAACAGAACAGGAAAAACAGTTTTAACCTCTCCCAACAAAAACCATTTTGATAGAAACCAAGTCCAAAAACACGAGATTAAGGTTCCAAATAACAAAATGATTTTAATACATTTCTAAAACACCTCAGTAAACATTTTTCCATTGATAAAAAAAAAAAAAAACAGAATTGCTGGAAACAGTGGTGGCATTAATAACAAGTAGAAATACGCCGAACCAATTCTACGGTAAGACGACAACCGATCCAGAAAGAAATGAACTCCAAACCGGAAAATAACATTGGAAACATCAGCAACAGAGAACGACGCATTTAAATATTAAAAATCATAAAAACGAGTATGAATAATCACACACACACACACTCATATCCAGGGCGTGTGCTACTTAAAAAGAGAAATCAGATTGAAAACCCTAAAAAGATGTATGAAGAAGGTACGAATGGGTTTTAGAGAAGAGAAATTGACACAGAAATGCGATGTGGATGAAGAAAAACCAGAAAGAGTTAGTTGTGAGAAGATAAATAGGTACCTCTGAGAAATTGAGAAGAGAAAATGGGTACTCGTGTGTAAACTGTGGTGAACACTGAACGCCCTCGACTCAGCGCTGCTGCAGTTACTTTTGCCTACACTATTCTTGTTGAGAAAATTTTATTATATTTTCAATTTCTTTTTTAAATATACTTTATTTTAAAAAAAAACATACTAAAAAAATTCTGACAAGTAATATGACTAAAATTATTGGCATAATAATATGTCACTAATTATCCTTCAAATTAACATGTTAAGTATTCTACAGAAAAAACGTTTTTTGCTTAAAAATGTATATTTATATGATATGATTAATTAATTGTTTATATGTTGATTTTGTAATATTCTAACCTTTTAAATTAATTATCCTTCAATATGTTATTATTTTCTGATACTATTTGCTGAGAGAAACAATTCTATATTATTTTATTATCACTACAAAATTATCACATGATGGATTTTTGTTCAATAACATTATTATATTCGTGAAATATAAAAGCAGCAATTATTTAATTTTATTTAATAACATTTGATTATGAATTTTATAAAATTCGGAATTTTAGCAATTGTAAATGAATTTTGTTTTATTTCAGAGTGGTTTTCTACCTTAAGAGTAAAAGGTATTTTCTAGAATATAACGAGGATAACGAGGTTTAAATTTTGAATTTCATATAAATCATTTAAAACTCTTTATTATTAGGTTAATCTTAATGAGTATTGTTATTTTATTTTTATCTATGTGTTCCATAGTAATTTAAGATTGATGATCAGGTTTTTCTCATGAACTAGTAGGATTAATATGTTGATGTAGGAGTTTTCTTAAGATGAGTTTTCAGGATGAGTGTTATATGGTGCTATTATTAAGGATTGAAGCATTCAAAGTTAAGAAAAGGTTGAGTGAAAATAGAATTAGAATTTTAGTGATAGTTGGTTTCCGTTGCTAGGTCACTTTTATATGCCTTTATAGTGAAGAGTAATGTTGATAGAATAAGATGATGGATATCTATGATCTTCAAGAGTCCAACAAAATGAAAAATGTCCAAGTCTCGTGTCATAATTCAGTGTTGCTAACAATTGTTGAAAAATCTATTCCCCCCTCCTCCATCCAATTTAGAGCATATCTTATACTCTTTCCATTCTTTTTTATTTGTCTTTTGAGGTTTCTACATAGAAACCAAAAAATATAATAAACTTTTTTTTATCTTAATAAAATAGTTTTGAGATTTCTTATTTTTACTCCTTTTCATTTGAAAAGTTAGGATATAAATATAATTAACAAAAAAATAATTATTGTTATCTTAAACTTTTAAAATAATAAAATATAAAAACAAAAAAATTTCAAAAATGTGATGGTTAAAAAGGAACATAGAGGGAATAACTATCATTTTTACCTTAAATACATATTTTCTTTTACATATTTGGTTCAAATATGATTTTAAAGCCTTTTTCAATCAATTGTGCAATACTTATTAGATTTGATTTTATATCATGCACATATAAGATATCATAAATATGTTTCAAACATGTTAAGCTTTCTATAGCAAGTGCCCACTTTTTTCCTAGGCCAGTAAGAAAACACCATTTTCATTACTCTTCACTTTGAAAACAATGGTGTTATCAAACATTGTAAAAAACTTATGGTCATTGGTCGTGTGATTTGTGTAATTATTATCTATTAATCATGTATCACTAGAGTTATTGCCTGTGACAAAACTAATTGGGTTGGTTACAGTTTCCACATCCCACTCATGTACAAACAAATAAAAAAAAACATGTTCCTCATATTTACTAGAGAAAATTGCCACAACAAAAATCAACCTCAAACTTCTAGCACGTTAATGTCACCCAGTTGGAATTGAAAGGATGCAGCTTTTATGTTAGTATCACACACACACACATTATCTCATGGCAGGCATTCTATTATCTATAAGCTACACATTATCTATAAGTTATAATTATCTATTAGTTATTATCTATAAGCTAGTCACTATTTGCATGGATTGTTACACCACCGTAACAATCCTTACAAATAAGGACTCGCAGCTCTCACTCTATTATATAAGTATCAAGTTTCATCTCACTCTTTTTATACTCACTCATACTCTCTTAACTCATGTACTTACTTGAGCGTCGAAATCTTTTATTTTTAAGGTCCCCCCATCTTGTCCTCTTAACAAAAGGAACTCTCAGTCCGACGTGCGAGATCTAGGAGCCCACCTTGTCCACATCCACCATGACGTGGGACTGCTCCAGATTTTGGTAAGTACATTTGGTGTCCACCGTAGGGCCGCAGTAAAACATACCTCGCAACCTCTTTTTTTCACCTATGGTTAGCACACAATCTAGCCTCAAACGTGAGACCCCTTTCAAAGGCTTCAATCCTCCTCCAACAACCACAACAGATACTGATACTCTTCAACAACTCCAAAACCGCATTACGGAGATGGAGTGACGCCATGAGGAGGAGCTCAGAAAGCTAAAGACTGACCACAATCAATTGGAGGCTCATATTAGACGCCCCTAGGGCGACGAACACTCTGCTCATACATTGCCTGAACACACTTAAGGGGAATCACACCCCGACACATAGTCAATACTCAAGATGATCCTAGTCTCTCCCACATACACCGTCCTGAAAGGCGAAATACTCGTTGACACCCATTTGTCGACTGTATCAAGGAATTTGACATACCCTTAAGTTGAAAACCACTCAACCAAGAGAGGTATGATGAAACCATTGATCCAGATGAACATCTAGACGTTTTTCTCACCCAGGCGAATTTATACACCAATGACAACGCAATCATGTGCCGTGTATTCCCAACGTCCCTTTGGTCCATCGACAGCTTCGACACTCTTGTTAAGTGTTTCAATTCTCAATATGCAACAAGCCGGCCACATCATATGACATCGATTGCTTTGGTCAGCCTACAACAAAAAGATGATGAATTTCTCTAGAAATTCATGGACATGTTTGGACGCATTGTCGTTCATATCCAAAATCTCAACCCAGAGGTATCATTACAGTCCATGCTCATCGGCCTACGGCCTGGTAAGTTTACGGACAGTCTGTGAAAAAAAAAACCCAGTAGCAGGGATGAGTTGCATGAACGAGCCAAAGACTATATCCAAAATGGAAGGGATATCCAGGTTCAAAAACGAAGTCCTACAAACTGGACAAAAGCGAAACGAGAGAGAAGGAGGTACCAAGCCCAACTCACACAAGTAGGACAAAAGGCACAAGATGGACAAGCGTCAACCTCTCCCAAAAGGGCCCAGGTACGAGCGTTACATACCTCTGACGGTCAATTGCACTACAATCCTTAAGGAAGCCTTCAACGCGAAGGTACCCATAAAAATACCTCTGCCACTTCTTCCTAGGTTAGGGTTAGACAGAACCAAATACTACAAATATCATCGCAGTTATGATCACAACACAGAAAATTGTTAGGCCCTAAAAGACAAAATAAAAAAGTTCATACAGGCTAGGTATCTAGCCTAATTAGTGAAGAGGCTGGACAGTCATGTAGTAAGAGCAAGACACAAAGGACACCAAAAGGATCACCACAGAAACCACGGTGCCAACAGAAGAAGAGACAGAGCAGAAGATCGAGGAAGACAAAGACACCACCAGCAAAGATGCGAGCAACAACCTCCAAAGAACAGGAAAATGAGCCCGCCCAACAAATCAGAGAGGTAATCAACACTATTACAAATGAATTTTACTATCGAGGGCAATCCAGTCAGTCCCCAAAGTGTCACCTCCATGCCATCAGGGACATCGACATCAACTGTGTTGACCTATCATCCCTACAAAGTCTCTGTCCTGTCACTTTCACCGACAGAAACTTCAAGGGTATCAACCAAGACGACCCCATGGTTGTCTCCATCATAACCACCAACTTCATGGTGTCCAAGGTCCTTATTTACTAGGGAAGAACCCGGCCTGCCTAACCGCCTTATGAAAACCCTTTTCATGCTACTCAATCGCCTTCTTTTTGTACATCAGCGGCTTCTCTTCAAGCTCCTTGTTGGCCTCCTTCTCCCTGGACATCCTCTGTTATGACTCCTTCAACCTGGACTCTGACTTCTTCAACTTGGCCTTTAAGTCAACAACTACCTTGGCAAGCTTGTCCTTCTCAGCAGCAGTATTCTCCATCTCTCCAGCCAATTCATTTTTCTCCCTCTGCAAGCCTTTGCAGTGCTTAAATAGCTCATGACCATCTAATTTGGTGCATAGTAACTTGGCAAAAGCACTATCAACCTTGGAAGACAATTTGTGGTTCGACTTCGCAGCTTCAATGAAGGCGACAATGGCATTAGCTACCCACTCTCCAAACTTGATGAGTAATAACCCTCTATTTGGCAACCTCTGCCTCCAAGGACGCCACTGTGCTTAGCACCTTTTAGTACCCTTGCCCATTCTCTTCCAGGATCGCCAAATTTTGCTTGAGGGAGACTTTGGTAGAATCAATAGCATTTTGGACCCACACTGACCAGATAAGATTTTTTTCAAAGGTTGACACAAAACCAATTAGGGTCTTCTGCTCAAGCTTGTAACTTATTCCTCACGGTGAATCAACATCACGAGAAGTGTAGATGTGATATAAAGAAACATCGAGGTGAGAAGAGGACGACCGAGGAGGGAACCAGTGGAGATTGTGTTTCAGCTTTTGAATTCATAAGGAAAACCCAAACAAACCTTGAATAATCATATACTATAGTGAGAAAATATTGGTAGCCATTTAAAGAAGTTACATTGCAAGGGCCCCAAATATCAATATGTATAAGAGCAAAAGCACAAGAAGAATGAGAATCACTATTAGGAAATGACAATCTTTTTTGTTTTGAATGATGACAAGTTTCACATATGAATTGTTTGTCTGATGTAAAAACAACATAAAATTGTTTCAACAACAACAATCTTTCATAAGATGGGTGAACAAGTCTAAAATGCCACAAATCTATGGGTTTCTTATTACATGAAAGAGCTAAAATGCTAGAAATACTAGGACAAACAGGGATAATGATGGAATTGAAGTTGTATTCCCTATGAGGCTTGAGAGGAACAATGTTGAGTCTATAAAGACCTTTCATCATATCAACTGTACCAATCCTCTACAAGTTTTGTATATCTAGTATAAAGCATTTGTCATTCATGAAGGTTAGTTTTTAGGACAAAGAAGAGACCAATTTGAATATTGAAATCAAATTGAATTGAAAACTAGATATTTACAAAACATCCTCTAGGTATAAAGATTGAGAAAATTGAACTATGTATGCATGAGTTGCAATGACTTTATGATCGTTATGGAATCTAACAATCACAAGGTTTATCTTTTTACATAAAGAAAACAAATGAGGAAAGGCTGTGACATGATCTGTGGCACCTGAGTCAAGGATCCACTCATCTTGACTTGTCTTGCTTACACTACAAGTAATGGATAGTGCACTACCTTTATTGTTGATTGTACCAATTTGATTCACATGGGATTTGTTGTGAATTGTGTTTTGTTGTTGCAGCAGTGTCATCAAAGCTTTATACTGTTGAGAGGTTAGCTTCACATCCTCATTTTGTGTTTCTTGTTTCCTTTACTGAGCTGAGCTATCACTTTCTTCTTTCTCGGCACTGATATTATTGATGTTTGAACCTAGAGACTTGTATAACTTGTGTCTAGGAAGGTAACCATGCTTTCTATAGCACTCATCTACAGTGTGGTTAGTGAAGCCACAATATGTGCAAAGCTTGCTTCCTTTTCCTCCTAAGTTTCCTCTGCCAAAGCCACTTTGGTTTCCTCTTCCTCCTTTGGAAGCATAATTCTGAGGAAAACCATTCTTCATGTAACACCTATCGACAGTGTGATTGTCTTTACCACAATAGGTGCATGAATTTCCTAAGTTGGATGAATTGGTGTTGGCTGCATTAATCAGACTTATGTTTCCCATTACATCATTACTGGCAAGTTGTCTCTCTTGCTGCATATGAAAAGACCTTAGCTATGTTAGGCAATGGATCCATCATCAAATACATTGGATCTAACAGTGTTAAATTGATCATTTAGGCCTCTAAAAAACTACATAGCCCAGTCTTGTTTCTTCCTCTCCATAACACTAGTAAGAGCATCACACATACACTTTGGATCATATGAACACACTGGATCAGGTCTATAACTTTCCAATTCATCCCAAATAACTCGCAATTTTGTAAAGTAATCAGTTATAGATTGATCACCTTGTTTGATAGATGCCATGTCCTGTTGTAATTCTAAAATTCTCAACAAATCCCCTTGTGAATTCCTCGACTTAAAATCCTTCCATATGTCTCGTGCATCATCCATCCAAAGGATGCTCTGTCTTATCGAATGTGAGACTAAGTAAACAAGCCAAGAAACCACCATATTATTGCACCTCTTCCAAGCTGTATGAAGTGTATGGTTCAATGCATCCTTGAATAGATCCATCGACAAATTCAACTTTATTTTTCGCACTCAATTGATCGACTCCACGAGCTGTGATTTGTTGAATCAAGAACTAGAGAAACCAGTGCAATTGCAGGATTTTCTCCTAGATGAAGATAGTATGGGTTGTGTATATTTAGAGATTGATCTTGCAAAGATGAATAGGTAGTCGTGATGAAGAAATCGAAGGGAAACTATAGAAGAAGCGAGAGCAGAGAGTTGCACAACAGAGCTCTTCAATGATACCATCATGAATCTTGTGCCTGCCATGGATAAATGCAAAGCTTGCAGAGGAAGTTAAAGAGAGAAACAAATATAGAATAGCATGAATGAATTAGCTCATAAAGTTGGTTATTACAATTGATATAGTTAGTTGCAAGAGTAACTAACTCATAACTAACTACACTAACTCTAGTTACGTAGAGATTAACCAACTAAGCTAACTCTAGTTACATAATGCTAAGATATCTCTTCAATATTAATCTCATTAGCCTATTTCCAACAATCACCTAAGCGATCAATGAACCTATATATGCCTGCAATAAGCATACTAAAGAAGACTGTTATCAAACTTCTGATTCACTTTGAAACAGCTGGTTTATGAAATTTAAGCAGCTTTTAGCTACTATAACTTATAAAATACAATCCTTATTGCTGAAAAACTTATAGTAACATCCTCTTATTATCTAATTTTGTACTGGAATAACTTCTTAATGGCTCCTCTGTATTGTTATGGTCAGGGAAGGCAATCCCACAGGGCCCAAAAGGGATGCAAAATTAATGGGGGGATTTGTGGGCTCTGTCTCTCCTCTAGTGCGGTAGAAGAGATCCCTATCACCAGAGTGAAAAAAAAAAGAAGCAAGATTAACGATATAATAAATGAATTCATACAAATTCTAAATTGAATGGTATAGTAAATACTAATTGAATTTATATAAAGGTAGAAGTGAATTTTCAATAAGATCAAAATTTACTTGTATTTTTTGTTCTAGATTTTCAAAAGGGCACCTCAGTTTGCAACCATGACAGATGGCATATAAAGGGCCTCACAGTCCATATTCATTTCTGTATGAATTACCTATGGTTGCACTGGTCGGATGAGAATGCAATGAGCCATGATTGCTTTCTGAGGTCTTCGAGTTTGGGCTCTCTTCACGAATTTTATTCAAACAGGTTGGCAACAAAGAGTGCCACCACTGTGGCCACCAGTGTTCCTCCACCAATCATACATGCCATGCCTCCAGGACCTATACGTTTCTTCTTGTGCTCACTTACTCTGAGAGGAGCCTCATTTACTCCGGGAAGAGCCTCACTTAATCTAGGGGGAGCCTCATTTACTCTGGGAGTAGCCACACTTACCCTGGGAGGGGAATAATTCTTTATGGCATTTGCTTGATTTGTGGGTGGGCTACTAGTGTTATGCTCAACTGATACAGTATCCAGAGGAAAACTCCAGGGAGGAGTGTTGTCCGCCACACAGAATTTATTCTCTCCAATCCTAATTGAAGGTATAGTGTGATTATTCAATGTTATACGTTCATTATTTCATTTGATGCAAGAAACTAGAGGTGATCAACACTTGAAATAGTTATCACTAATCATAAATTCAGTATGGATTGAAAATGCTGTGGAAGAATGCCACTAAACAGATTATCTTGAATGTTCCTGGAAGTATAGGCAAATGAGCAAAGTAATAGTTATAGAACTGAAAATATACATTGGGAAAATGTGAATGATAACCCTACAAATCTGTTAGTGGAAGTTCAGCCAAGTTAGTAATTGATCCAGTGAATCCGTTATTCTGCAGGAACCTGCACATAAGCACCACTTTACAGATAAAAAACCAGACCCTAATAAAGTATAATTCTGCCTTTAAGTGTATGATGAAACATAAATCAAGATTAGAAAAATGAATAAGGCATCAGATAGAAGAAACTAACAATCTGTCAAGGTTTCTTAAGGAACCAAATGAACACGGCAGATCTCCTGAGAAATTATTGTATGAGAGGTCCCTGAAGAAAGGAAATAATCCTTTACACAACAACAACAACAACAACAACGCCTTATCCCACTAGGTGGGGTCGGCTACATGGATCAACTTCCGCCATAATGTTCTATCAAGTACCATACTTCTATCCAAACCATGAAATTTGAACAAAGAAGGATGTTATTGGCAGACTTTTAAAATCGGGTGGAATTCATGAGAGTCCTGCTCCCTAGTGAATTTCACCTAATAATAATGTGTTTGAAAATTTGTGTTGCTAGCACTTCTCTCTGGAAAAATAATAATCGAAGGGTTTGCATTTGGCTGTCTTTTTTCACACAACTCCATCAAATCAATTTTCATTATATAGTATTATCATAGTGCTTGACTTCAGCTAACCTATGAAAATATTTTATAATTTTATAAGCAGCCGCCTTTCTCTGGCGCTTCTCAACTATCATTTGTCTTAATTCAACAAAAGATAACAGTAAAGATGACTTGCAATCTATATTTTGATTTTTTTTAATCTATTTTTTGGATGAATGATTTACTTTTACTTAAATATATTTTATGTAGTTATAGTTTTCCACATACCATTTTGGTCCAACAAGAATATTTATAAATTGGAAAGGTTTAGATTGTATTCAAGATTTTTTCTCATGGATATGGAGGGTTTCAACTTTCAAGTACCTAAAATATTGTAGTGGTTGAATTGCTTATTCATTTTATACATCAAAAGAACAAGGAGGAAAATACATACATTTCTTTGAGATTATCTATACCAGTAAATACATCACCAATGGGTCCATGTAGTAAATTGCATGTGGTTTAAATTCCTGCAAGACAATGATGATTTCACAGCTATTAGTAAAGCTCAATCACTATGACATGCGTAAGAGAAGAGATAATGTGAAGAATAAACTTTAATTGATATGCAGGTTAAGCATGTTTCCTTGTAGTACCATCTCTACCGAGCTTAGTCTAAATCAACAATAATGTAGTAAGTAAACTAGCCTTCTGGACCCTAGAAAAGTATACTTGCTCACAATTTAGTCCTAAATTTTAACTTGCATGTTTCGGTCCGTAAATCAACAAAAACCTTTTCATATCACCCCTTTTATTATCTCTGATGGCCAGTAACTTGAAACAAGTTTAGATAACTTAAAACATAATTTACCTCAGGAACTAAATAGCAAACGTGGGATATTTACCCTTTTCATATCAATGAACAAAATTCCATTTTACTCCTAATGTAACTCACAGATGCCATAAATTTTTACAATTCCCAATGAGTGTGTGGGATATTTTGGTTCAAATAGTTGCAATGGTACAATCTTTATTTTATTTCTGCGATACAAAATCATGATCATGAGAACAACACCGCTACACGCGCGCACTCTCACACACACATATATACATGTACAGGTATGCTTATCAGCAAGCATAGAATTTAATTCTGGGGGACAAGGTGAAGAAGATAAGCTGGCTTACATATGTACGACATTGGGGGTTAGACCGAATGGTATTTCGCCCACGATGTTATTTGAATTGACATCACTGCAGAAACCATAACATGGAAATAAATAAATATCAGATCTTGACAATAAATCCAGATAAGAGGCTAATGCCATACAAACTCTCACAGTTGCTTCAAGTTAGGTAGATTATATAGCATACTTCCCAGATACCCAGTGAGGTTTAATCCTTGAAATTTTGTGCGTGTAGACAGAGCGAATTACTAACAGTTATTAGTGACATTAACTATGATCTAAATAGGAAATATAATCAGTGAACTTTGTGCACTACAGCTGTATGACTGATGGTCCAGAACAAGCAACTCCTGTCCAAGACTCCCCACAAGGATCGCTACCATTCCATCCTTTGAGCATCGGTGGGTAGTTAAAGGTTCTGTATAGATCCTGAAGAGCTAACACTGTTTATCCAAAACAATTACAACAAATATATAATGAATGATCAGAAAATTAGTCCATCGTCAAATTAAGTTAAAATGGATCTTAATTTTAGAATAATAACAAAATCTGAATATGCAACTCTAAAAGATGATATCAATAACCAAGCACAGTCCTCAATACAATTCAGAAGCATGAAACGAAGTTTTAGAATCCATTCAGTTCAGGACAACAGAATTGTAAATCTAAATTATTAAACCGGATTCAGTGACGATGAAAATTAAAATTCTATAGCATAATCTGTCAATTTTCGTAGCAACCAAACGCATAATATGATGATAACGGATAAATTTCCAACTTTGTTTCCAAGATTAAGAACAAATTCTATGATTATAAAAGACTAAAAAGAGTTAATAAATAGTTATCTGAGTTACCTTCAGGTGGATGTGAACGCTAATATATTTTCTTTGCTTTCTTTTTCTGAGTTCCCAAACATGCATGCAATTTGTTCTTGAGCGGAATTCGGAACAGAGCTGAATGGAAGAGAATGATTTTTAACGGAAAACAAAATCGAAGGAAGAAAGAATCAAGATTGCATTGCATTAAACTGTGACAATGAGGTTGGTGTCTTCAACTGTTTGAGTCCGTTATATTGGTTTAGGCGCGAAACAAGCTATTGGGTCTGTTAATAGGCTTTTGTTCACTCAACTTTTCCTGAGCCCAATTTGAGTAATTAGGTCTGGGCTTCGTGGGGTAACTGGGCCCTTGTATAAATGATGGAGGTTATTCTTCTTACACTATTCAAATTTCTTCTACACCTAATATATTTTTAAAAATTTTAACTTTATCATTTTTTACTTCATATGATATGGATTGTTAAAAATGTATTTTACGAAGTAATTTAACCAACTGAATTAATAGGTCAAGTATGTTAAAAAATAATTAACATCACTATATATAACACTAAAATTTATAATGTATATTTAATACAAATTTAAATTTACATAATAAATTTTGTAACAACGAATTTTGATCTAATAATGTATTTTTTTTTACATATATAGATTTTAAATAAAAATCACAGGTTTAATAAAAAAAAATTGGTTATATGTCAGAGTATTTTTGGAGAGTCAGACGATTTTCCCATCACAATTGGTTTACATCAAGGGTCAACCCTTAGCCCCTACCTTTTTACCTTAATTTTGGATGTCCTCACGGAACAAATCCAAGAGATAGCGCCGAGATGCATGCTTTTTGCAGATGACATAGTCCTCCTTGGAGAGTCGAGAGAGGAATTGAATGAGAGGTTGGAAACTTGGAGACGAGCTCTAGAAACACATGGCTTTCGCCTAAGCAGAAGCAAATCGGAGTATATGGAATGTAAGTTCAACAAAAGAAGGAGGGTTTCTAACTCAGAGGTGAAAATAGGAGACCATATTATCCCTCAAGTCACACGGTTTAAATATCTTG